>NC_134455.1:217460333-217627833 GCF_047948215.1 Lycorma delicatula
GTTTCCTGAAGATTACGTTTCAGATTTTCTCCTTTAATTTTTCATAATCTGAAACTTTAGTAAAATTAGTTCTGAACAAGGCCAGAAAAATTCTTTTTTCGCTAAAAACGGAAGGAGATGAGAGTCAGAGCCTATTTCAAATGTTTCAACCTATCTCGTTGTGTATTTAATAAATCGATTTCATGTATTTTATTTATTTTCTTAAATAATCTCGAGTAAACAAAAAATTGGGAATGCTGTCGATAAATACTTTATGTCAAAGGATTAAAAATTTTATCTCATAAGATAGAATCGAGGTTGGAATTACCTCACTCTTTAAGTTTCATTAAAATCGTTTCCTCTGTTCGAGTGATAGGAAACGTTATGTCCATTTTCATTAACGATACAATTTTTTATTAATCGATAAGCAATAAATATAATCGAAAGCGCCTTGCTTAAATATGTTTCCGTTTAATTGCTGACGAATCAGAAAACCGTGTATTGTGACCACTACTTATAGAAAAGTATAATTTTTTAAATAGATTTCGATAAATAATAACATTATTAGTTATTAATTTCGTCATTGTTTTATATTAGTAATTAATTATCATTTATTATAATTTTACATTTTGTAATAGTTGAGTGTCGCGGTACATATTTTCCAATGTTTATAAAGCTTAAAAACTCGCTTCATAATGATGATAAAATAACAAGGTTGTTATGTTTTATTTTCTGGTTGTTTTTCTGCTCATCTATGCGGTTTCATTACACTATTGAATTGTGTAAAAATGAAAGGAAAACTAAATAAAGAAAAATAATTACGCTTTTAGTGTTCTGCCTTTACTAGTATTATATAACATATAAAACTGGAACTCTCGATTTCCAATTCAGCTTACTTAGGAAGACGCGTTCACTACTAGATCAACCCGGTGGGTTTATTACATAGTTTGATCAAATTATTTATTACGTATTCTGTATTATTATTGCATTATGACTAAAATGCATGTAAGATCCGTTGCATTGATTACACTCGGTCGTGATGTTATTTGATTGATCAGTCCGTGATCGCCGCTATTTTAGTAAAATTTCTAAGTAGAATATCTGTAAATAGTCGAAATGTTCAGCGTCAGTATAAAAAAGTAATTCATTTGTGTAGACCTGTTTAAAGGAATTAGTTCCTTGTAAGTCTAATATTATTCTTAAAGAAAGAAATGTTTGCGATACAAGTGACGGGAAATGTATCTTGTGAAAATAAGCTGTAATTTATTGTAAATTGTAATTGTATTGTAAATTGTATTTTTTAACATTTATTTTCTTAACATCAATGAAATTTTTGGAGAATTTAATAATTTAACGACTAGGAGTAGGTTTGTTGCTTAGAAGAGGTGTTTCATCGTAAAAAATAAATATCATTCTATAATAGCACACGGAATAAAAGCAAAAAATAACCGTATTTTTTCTGTATGGAATTTATCTTTTATGGAATAATATGTATGTCGTAATAAACACATTTTGAAAGTATTTTATTTTTAACGTTACTAAGACCTTTAAAGCAAACTTGTTTATATTTTATTTTACTTACAACAAAATCTATCTGATTTTTCATTATACGTAAATATGAGTAGACATACCGTAATAAAATTGTACATTAACCGATTTACATAATTTTTATGTTGCTTTCGTATTAAATTTGACGTTTATATTTCTGTTATTTTTTTTGGCTCTTAATTATTTGGCTTATTTCTTTTAACTTGTACAAAGATACTTTTGTTTTTTATAAAAGTGAAACAAAATTAATTTCTAATAAAAAAAAACAAAAGGTTGATAGAAATGGAAGAAAAGGGTGATTGACTTTAAGTAAGTAGTTGCCGGATTGAGTGATTAGTTTTAAAATCTTGTACAAATTTAAGGAAAAACACAAATTAAGAATTTAGATTTAAAAAAGATATTTAGAAACATACTTTGTTTATAGGAAGAATTTATATACTGGTGGCCGAAGGAAATGGACAAATTTTAATCTGAAAAATGAAAACATTTAATTAATTTCATTTAAATGAAATTTAGTAAAAAAAATTGTTATAAATACAAATATAAACTACCTTATATCCGTTGCACCTTAAAAATTATATTCTTCAAATGTCCACTTCTTTCGAGTATGTGTTCTTGAAGTTTCTGCTGAAATTTCACAGAATTTTCTGCGAAATTTCAGTTGTAAAGTTTGCATTCTCTTCTTTAATTTACTTTAAAGTTTGTCAGTGCTTTGAGATTTAGTGTTATTAATCCTTTTCTTCAAAACAATCCACAAAATCACATCCACATTAATCAGGAGTCCGTGCGGCTGTGAACGTGTTCATTTCTCGAGATGACATGATTCCCAAAAAAGTGTTTTACTGCAGCAATAGAAACGTACGCAGTGTATGCTGTTGTATTGTCTTGTTGAAATAAAAGTGCCTACCAAATCATCTTGAATAATTAGTTAAAATTGTTACGATCATATTGATATATTGAGCTGCAGTGACATTTTTACGCTACTGTTTTCATTTTTAAAGAAATATATTCCTATAATAATTTGGGATGAGACTCCATACCAAGTAACTACATTTACTATGTTTAGGAATCGTTTATGAAGCCGCTGCTTTGAAATTTCTAACGTAGTATCGGAAATCTTGTTTACGTACAAAACCATTAAATAAAAACTTTGCTTCCTCTGACATGCACAAAATTTGGGAAAAGATGATCAATTTCAATCTAAGTCCTGAGGCTTCAGTTCTTGAAAAACCTGCAGTGTATGCTGGTAAAAATTAGAATATTTTGACAATATTCATCGTCAACTTGTACGCGATACCTTAAGCGATCTTGAATAATAGCAGGTCAGTCGCGTCGGACTCCAACATGTTCACAACATGTCCAGGAAACAAAACAACATAGAATGTTTTACAAATATAATAATTTCAATATCTCGATTCCCCCCCCGAGGGGAGAAGATCCCGCCTCGTAGCGTGTCCGGTCGCTACACCACCCCCTAGCCAGTAGTGGCTTTAACGGAGGACATCTTCTCGCCCTCAAACTGATTGCACACCACAGCTTTCAGTTCAGGCCCCGCAGAGATGCCACCGATGCAGATGCCCCGAGGGACATCTGCATCGGTAAAATTCACCCAGATAGTAGTTTAATAATAATTTCAACAATCGAAAGCATGCGTACTGTTATTACCTTACCGGTAGAATAGAAACCTCGGGTTTGGATCAGGCCGACCAGTCCTGAGCACAAGCCAGTGATCTAGAACCCGAGGTTTTTTCACGGAGAGCACCGCTACTTTTCAGTTAAATTCTCACCACGCAAGCGTCTATCTACTACAAAAAGCATAACAAAACACGACTCTGTTTTCTTCAATAAATCGATCAATCATCGTCTTCAATAAATTGATTCTGAACCCGAGTAACTTATTCAAATACATTAAAGAAGATTGATCCAGTATACGAGTAAATGATTCATTACATTAAAAAAGACTTGGTGGATTGTTTTGAAGAACCGATTCAACATAAACTACATTTATGAAACATCCTGTCCATCTGAAAACGTTTCGTTGGTCCATTGTACTGTATATTGCACTTCTGTAAAAACTTTAATAAACTAAATATTAAATTGCAGAGAACTCTAAAACTCAGATATTTTACAAAATAAAAATAATCAAGATCAATAAAATGAGTTAATTTCTGGGTTATCAGCTGAAAAAAAGTAATTACACCGGTGCTGCTGTTAAACAAAATTTAACTTATGTTGATTCCATCCTGTAATTAATACGATTATTTTTCCATCGATAATTAATACGATTACCATACGACTTAAAGCAAAACTTAGTAATTGGGAAGTCTGAAATTTTTAAATATATAACATTTTCGTTTATTGTGTTAGTATTGCTTGTAGTTTTCTCCATAAAAATGGTTACGGCACTTGATACATTATAAAAAATAAACATTAAATGACTGAAAGAAGTTTTTTTTAGCTGCATTATTTTTTTATTGTATTTCCTTTGCATTATTGTTGTCTTATTAATTTCTTTAAAAAATTTTACGTCAGTTGTCAAATTCAGCATGTTCCAAGAAAAATTATGTTAGTTTGATTTTTACTTTTTTAATTGGAATGTTTTTTTAGATTGTTATATTTACTGTTGTCGGGTGTTGTTAAGTTCGTATTTTATCTGTCATTTTTTATCTCTATTGTGTTTTATTCACGACCATTTATTGATTGATTATCTGGTGTAGGCCGTCTGTTTATTCTACACTAGACAGAAATGGAACGGGGAAGTCAAAGACTGTTACCAGGATATTTAGATAATCCCGTTAAATATATTTTATTTTATTTTATGCGAGATAGTGTCACGGCGTTTTGTTCTTTAAAAAGTTTCACTGCTCTCATAGCAAATGTGCTTTATATTCCTGGGAATACCAAAAATGAAATTCAATTTTTAATAATTATCTTATTTAAATTATTTCTTTAATCGGTTTGACCGTTACGGATTTGCGATGGGTGTGGAAGTATGTACGTTTATTCGTGCAGTTTTGCTTTAGTAGCTCGGAGTAGGGTTTTTACTTCCTTTCAATGGTAGCAAGTGAAATCCACGTTGATGATAAAAGTTAGAAAATTGAAAATAAAATGTGCGACGTTCAAGCTTTAAGTATGGGAACCTCAGACCGGTCACTTGTAAAATTGTGACTTTGCTGGTAATGGTGATTATTAGTAACGCGATTCCAGATTTTCGTAATACTTATTAATTCAAACGAATAAGTATTTTCAGGAGCCGAACTCATTGTTCGGACGGCCGTTCTGTATTGTAATTTTTGCATATTCGCGAACATACGAGTATATTGGGGTCTTATAAGTTATGACTGCTATATAATTTTGATACTGATGATTTTTTCTGTTTTCTCCACTTTTTTTATTTATATGTGCTTCTTTTAATAAACTCTGGTTTATAACAATTAATGACTTTTTAATAAAGTGTGTTCTTAACAAGTGGTCTACAGTAATACAATAATAATTTATTATTTTATTTTTAATTGTATTATACCACATCAATTTTCTTACAGAAATGCTTCTAGTGTTCGTTGGGTATACTGCGCGGTACATTACTGCGTTTTAGAGTTGTCAGCCCGGGATTAAATTGACTGGTCCTCCGTTTTCATTCGTGTTTGTTTCATTTCATTTTTTTGTTTTACCGGTAACTGTATTTATGGATATATCGGCTAAATTTATTTTCTTTTACCCGTATTGAAGGTTGTTTTTTTGGTAGGTAAATTAATGAAGATCGATCTGTAATGTAATTGTCGATTATCATTTGATTATGTAGGTTTGAAACGCTTAAAAGCCGTTAACTAAATTTTTATTTAAAAGTAAATGCATTTCGATTGTTAAACAGTCATCATAATTGTAACCTAATTATTTCTGAGGCGGTCATGCCAAAATCATATCGTATCTCAAAATATATATACACCAATTATTTTCGACTTAACTGTGAGCTAAAATCCTTATCACCAAAATTTGAAAACTTCAGCGACCAGCATCTTCTTTCATTCAAATTAACGTCGGTTTAATAAATAATTTAAAAAATAAGGTTTTTGCACATGAAGTTTTGTGGAAATTGTGTACCTTTTGATGTTAATGCACAGTATCCCGAGATTCTCGACAAGGATACAGTGGAGATCTTGAAGGATCGGTCGATCAACGTCTATTGATTATTGTAAATAGAGGAGTATACACTTGTAATTGGTTCATGCGTAAGGCGTAAGACAGTAAGTTGAGACCAAAGAAGTGAATGATGATTTTATCAACGAATTGATGGATGGAACAGCAGTAGATCTTCGTCCGCATTTCTAGCCAATTTTTTTTATCTATAAGAATGAAAGCTAAAAGAGAATTTGAATATTTTACACGCGTTCGGTTGAAATATATTCCTGTTTTTGTTTTCATAATATTTAAAATCGTGTTATAAAATTAAACCGGATTAAAAAAAAATATAAACTTTCTGATGAAACTGAAAGTTAGTAGATGTTGGCAAATGACTATGAGTCGACGGTTATCTGTTATCAAACTACATGTTTTCAGAAAAATATCAGTACAATTGGATCATTCTTTTTTGGCATTTGCATAACCGAAAAGGTACATGAAAATTAATCGTCTGACTCGTAATTATGCTAATATGTGTGAAACACAAACACCGATGTATCTTGTAATTTGCTGCCGAAGTTCCTGAAACAAAAACTCTCGCTATAATTAGTAGCCATGAATAAGTTTACCCGAACTCATTTACCATATGGCACTCCGATTTTGGGTTAACGTATATGCCTGTACGCGTAGCCCTTCCTGAACGATGAGATTAAAAAAAAAATTACTTTTCAGTCAGGAACAAATTTCTAACTTATACCTTATTAGTTACAACTTTTAAGTTAATTAATTAATGGTATTTCACACATTACTCATTGTAAAAAAAAAAAAAAAAAAAAAAAATGTACTCGCCAACTGTAAAAACAAAATGTGAATTAAATGATACGAAATTAAAACATTAATCTCAGTACTATCGTTAAGGAAGCAGACGTTAATGGCACACTGCTCTTAGGATTATTTAAATGCATTTGCAGTACCGGGGCGAATTTGCTGTTTTCATGACGTATTCTTCAAGCAAGCGATAATTACACTTATTAAAATCTTTAAATAGTTTAAACTTAACTTTAATAGCGGATCTCTTAATAAAAATTCAAAACATCTACTAAAGTTTAACTTAAGCGCGGGAATTAACAGCGCATTTGTATAGTATATGTTGTTTTAATATCCAGCTATTTTAATTACTTTAAATGAAGGACTTTTCCGCACTCATCCTATTGCATTTGCACTTAAAGTTATGCCGACTGTGAGAGATAGTAAAACGTAACAAAAATTACAAATATTATTTTACATTTTTGGATCATTTGTAATCGGTAATTTCTAGTTCGCCCTCAAAATTTAGTATTGCTGATGTTATATCGTACAGAATCTAATTCCGTAGTCGCAATATTTCTATTACGTCTGCATATTGCTTATACTGTATGTATTTTGTTCGCTTAATATGTTTCATGTCCGTTTTATGTCGTTCTCTTTCGTATTAACTGAATACATTGGCGTACGAGTGTAGCCGGCTGAATTAATTGTGTAGTGAAAGCGAAGGGGGCGATGTAACGAGAGAGAAAGGAAACTACAATAGCTGTATTTTTCAGACGTTAAATTTTATTGATAGTTTTATTTGAGTTGTTACGTGTTTTATTATAACATTTGATATGCAAAACATATGCTATAAAAACGGTTTAGGACGGTTTTTATTACTTGGTAACTACTCTCTATACTAGACTTATTTTCTACAATTCCCATTGAAGAGGTATTCACAAAATTCTTTATTTTATTGTAATAAATTGCTGTTCAACTCGCTTGAACATCACAATTAGGGTTTTGATGCCCAACGCATTGTGCAAATAACATACTACTCGTGCGCGCATACACATACACACACAATCGCCTCCCTTTTCGCTCTCTTTCTTTCTCTTACGTTATTCGTACAATTAAAAATAAGAGATAAGCAAAATAAATAAGCTTTGGGTTACACGTAGGTTATCCTGATCTCTTATTATTTTACTACATCAAGTTATACTGCTCTGCCATTGCTCTATAGCAATACAGACAAATACAAATAAAGACCAGACAAATAAAAAAGAGATTTGAACTATGATTTATGTTTACGAAAAGCGACTTTACTGTAGTCAGGCTTATTTTACAGACCTATTATTTTAGAGTTTTCCAGTAGTTTTTATGAAAATCTTTCTTGCCTTCGTAACTCTTTTTCCATCTCGTTTTTGAAAAAATACCTACTTAACACAACAGTGTCGCTAATACACAGAATTTAGTCCAAAAACGATTTTCACACCTTTATTAAGAATCTAAATAACATTATATTAAATATCCGCTAAATTGGCGCATACCGTCGGAAAAATGTTAAAAATAATTAAACGATAGTCGAATTAAAAGAATTCGACTATCGTTTAATAATTTTGTTAAAGACTATTTTTTTACATAATCTGTTAACGAAGGTGCTGGAATTCCTTTTATAATTTATTTTTAGAAAATAAGCGAAAAATGGTACAGTTTTTATGGTAATTTACATTTTTTCGTAGGGGTTGTTTCTGTATTAAATAAAATTGAAAAACCCGCTATTAACACAGGAAAAAAACAAGATCTAATACGGTGTAAAAATTATTTTTTTCAACGGTTTTCTTATGCTCGAAATCCTGTGTAGGTCAAACTGAGTAATCGAAATTTGAAACACTTCCCGTTATCCAATCAAGATGAAATTTTGCACACAGCTTTGGTTCTGATGACAATATAATATAGTATATTTAGTATCGTTCTAAATCCGATATAACGGACATTGTGAAAACATATTCCTTTACAAAAACGATTTTGTTACGATATCAAAATGGGTTTATTACTATAACCTATCGTTACTGATTGTTACTGTAAGTTATCTAATTTTGTTATGACGATAAACCGATTTGTTTTCGTAAGTAAATGAATTTTGTTACTATAACAAAATCATTTGTCATCCCGTCTTTTGTTATTTTAACAAAATCATTTTTTGTAAAGAAGAAATTCGATGAATTTTGAAAGTTTGCTACAAAAAAGGAAGAAGGCTGCTAAAAGAATTGTGATGTTTATACATAAGAAACAGTATCACAATTGGTTCAAGTCTGGAAATTTTAACATCATCGATGATGCATCTCGCTCTGGTCGGCTGATGACTGAAAATGACGATATAATCGTGAAAAAAACTGAGCAAAACCGGCACATTAGCAGTTGTAATATCCGTAACAGTAGTGGCTCACGTACCGGCACTGTGAAACTGCAGCACCTCTTATTTCCACTTGATATTATCGGTAACATTTAATATAATGAGCCCTTTTTTCTTTAATTATTTCTTTATGCTTGTACAATATATAATCCTTAAGCTTAATTTCATTAGCCATCCCCCAGTTTATGAAGATACAACAATTTTGTATGTAACTGTTGCGCTTCACAGTTCCAGCGGCGTGGTGTTTGGCTGTTGTGCGAATGCGCACATAGGAAGCTGCACGCGAGACTGCGAGGGGGAGAGAGCACTGTCGCTCCCGCAGTGCTAACACTGGCGTGCTGGTGTAAGGTAGTTTTTTTTTACTCCGCGTGTGTATGGAACGTTCCTTGTTCGTCTCCTTTTTTAGTTTAGTCGGTGGAAGGAATGTGAAAATAGTTTAGTTGTTTTTTCAGTAGTGATCAAAAGATGGCGGAAAGCAAGGACTGTTTGATTGCCAAATCTGTCCAAAAACACGCCGGAGGGGCGAAAGAGAAGGTAATTAGTAAAAACTAATTATGGATTTGTGTACGTAGAAATTTAAATTAAGCACCATTGGCTAATAGTGTTTTTAAGCGGACATTTTATTAAGTTATTATCTAATAATACTAAAAAATATTATCTATATTGACATTTTATTATTTATTCGGTTAAACCGAATACTGTTTTTAAGCTCAGTGTGCTTAAAAACCGTGTACGGTATTCTTGAATGTGATAAAATGTAGAATTAGATTATTATCCTGCTTCCAGCTGTTCTATTTGATTCATTTTTTATGCGGTTCTTTTATTTTACAGAAAACTTTAACCATGGCCTTCAAAAGGCCCGGAAAAAAATTTCCTGGAGCAATACTCCCACTAATTTTAGCTACAGACCGCCACTGATCCGTAAGGAACTAAACAGCGACCAAAAACAGTTTAAACATATACGTCGTAAGTCAGGTTCGCTCGCTTGATGGTTTAAGGATTAAAGAATTTCACAATACGAAGCTTACTGAGGAAAACCGTGTAATAACGCAGCGCCAATAGAGTTACATAGAATGAGAAGAAATTATAAACGAATGTGAATGAATTGATGGCATATGAATAAACAAGTGCGGGCGGGAGACTAAAATATAAAAAATAAATAAATTTAAAAAAATTGTAAAACAATGGTTTTCTTTTAAAACGAAATTGGCTCTAAAAAGTAGAAAATAATTTTTCAGCGATTTTAAGATAATCAAATAATTTTCAACATTTATAAAATCTAAGTCATTGTGCGCTCATAAAACATTACTGAAGAATTCGAATGGGCATTCTGTGAGAATCAATAAAGGTAAAAAGGTAAATAAATGGTAAAAATGGCATAAATTAAAATGATTAGACAAAGTAATATTTTATGAGCGCACAATGGTTTTCTTTTTTCAAATGTTGAAAATTATTTTGATTACCTTATAATCACTGAAAAATAATTCGTTTTAATTATCGGTAAGGTATAAAAGACACTATATTCCAATGTAACAACTATTGTTTACGGAAAATGCTTGACAAACTAGCGGGTAATAAGTGTTATTAGTAAAATTTAAAACGGAATCAAAATTTTAAGTTCATTTTTCTTATTCCTAAAAGCTTCAATCAAATCTTGCAGCTTCTCCGTAGTATCTCTTTTTTTCCTGACTTTCACAGGAGGTAGGCGTATGTGATTCTTATTTAAATATACATATGAAATCGAATAACCCCTTCGAAAGTTTACACAACTTCACAAATTACACCGATACTAAAATACAAATTGATACTAAAACGTTCACCGTTTTAAATTAAGTCGGTTAGAAAATGTTTGATTTTGTTCAAGCTCTCAGCATTTTTTTTTTTTTAGTTCTGTTTCTTATCTGAATATAATAAGTAAAAATATATTTGGGTATAAAATTTTAGTTGAAACGTGAAAAAAACTGGATTTAAGTAATTCCAGATTTTTGAAATCTGATTTTTAATGGTAAATTTTGAGGTATTCTTGATTTTGTCTTGTAACTGTTTCTATTCGAGTTGAGAGATATGTCTTTAGCAGAAGCATATTTCTAAGGAAAAGGACGAGGGATCGGCGTCTATGCTTATGTGTTGCGTATCGAGCGTTTGATTGATAGCACAACATTACAAGTAAATCTGGAAAATCTTGAGAGTTTCATACCAGTACGATGTTCCTATTCTGTCTTGCTTCATCGAGAGCGATAGTCTTTTCCTTTTTTATCGGGTTTTTACTTGAATTTTATTCTCATTGTCATTCATATTTTTTCTTTTTGAAGGATTGAGACGGTGATAAAGATCAGAGGAAAGATTTAAAGAAAGAGCTGTCGATAGGTCGGTGGGTCGAACCGTTGTACGTAGGTAGGCCGACCACCCGGTCGGAATTGATTTTATAGTGACGTCATCTGTAGTTCAGGGTTGTTTCATTCACTACTTTTCAGGCTAACATCTGAGAGAGGAAAATTCTCTGATGTAGGGAATTTTTTTCGTTGTCATTTTTTATTTGTTTCGTATGTTACAGAATACAATGTGCGATGCATTAATTTTTTCAGCTTACGTACTCTATTATATAAAATACTCTGTTTAATCATCTATATGTTGTCGTTTCGTGTTTTAAATTGTTTAATTTATAGTACGAAAAGAACCGCACTCGAAAACGATTTTGTATTAAATATTTATTTATTTACGTTATTACATTTAAGGAATTTTGAATTTATGCGTAAAACAAACGATTATAAAATTTTGTGTGGAGTTAGTAATAAACAGACGCACTGCACAAGTAAATAATTTAGATATGCGTGTTACAGGTTAATCAATTCATGTAAATTTAAGAGAAGTTAATCAATTCTGTTGATTTTTGTGTTTGAATATTTTTTTATTATACCGAGTATGATTTAAAACCGAATTACATGTTTGAATGAGAATTAACCCGCGTAACGTAAAATAAACTTTCTAAATAATATAACCGATTTAAAAAGCAACAAAAAAACAAAAAAAAACAGTTGTTTTTAATTTGTACAAAAGTTTTCAATTTGTCTTTAATTTTTAACTTTTATAAGTCGGAGCCATTAAAAAAAACTACGGACGACTTACTAACCTGTAATATGTCAGTTGTTTTAAGTCAGTTTTAATTTAAAAAAAAAAAATATTTTACAGTTTCTAGCCTTGATAAAAATTAAAAAAAATTAAGAGATTATTGTTGAGTCCGGGCAAGGATATCCGGTATGCAGAATGTTTATCATTGTTTACCTTAAGCTTTCCTTTCAATTATATAAGATTTTCCCGCGAAAATAATTTGATATCGAAATATCAAAACGATATCGAGGTAAATCGCATTATAACGATCCAAAACAAAGCTATGATGACGACAAAAAAGTTTACGCAGACGACGTAATTTTTCATTAAAATGTTGTTTTATTTGACAAAGTTATGTGCAAAACTTATATTGGGTATTAGGTGAGGAACTTCACTACAAAAGATTTAAAAAAATTTCTCCAAAGAAAAAAGAACTAGTCGAATTGAGACGATTATTTATTTTTTATCCTGTTAAAAATTTTAATTCGCTAAATATACTTATTGAATGAAATATTTAATCCAAATTATGATTTTAGAATAATTTTGTTACATATTAATCGAATAAATTTCAGACATGTATCTTATTAGTTTTACCGTAATACTCTATCTTTTAGTACTATAATGTATAAGTAATACTACAACATATTACCTGAATTATTATTTATTATTATTATTTTTATGTAATATGGTTTATAACCATGTATTACAGTTACAGCATTGTATTCTGACCGACTAGCTCTCCTGTAAGTTAGTTGTTTTGGCGATTTGGGAAGTCGTTTAAAAAACTCCAGTAGTTTCTACAGTGATAAACAGATTCTATAGATAATTAATTATACTAAATCATCATATTTATCGGCCTATTACCTAGAGCGTTTAGATGAAAGCGCTGGTAATTTTTTATAATTAACTATTTATTTTAGATAATTAATTATACTAAATCATCATATTTATCGGCCTATTACCTAGAGCGTTTAGATGAAAGCGCTGGTAATTTTTTATTATTAACTCGCTAAAATCAAACTTATTTAATTTTAACTAAAGGATGTTTTGAATGCAGTGAAAAATAAGCCGTACGTTATGTCTAAGCAGTGTTTGAATAGATCTCCCACCGGGTTGGTCTAGTGGTTAACGCGTCTTCCCAAATCAGCTGATTTCTGAGTCGAGAGTTACAGCGTTCAAGTCCTAGTAAAGCCAGTTATTTTTACACGGATTTGAATACTAGATCGTGGATACCGGTGTACTTTGGTGGTTGGGTTTCAATTAACCATACATCTCAGGATTGATCGAACTGAGAATGTACAAGACTACACTTCATTTACACTCATACATATCATCCTCATTCATCCTCTGAAGAATTATCTAAACGGTAGTTACCGGAGACTAAACAGGAAAAAGAAAGAAAGAAAGAAAGTGTTTGAATAGATTTCTTGTAAAGCGTAAACAGAAGATCTTTAGGAACGTTACTCACCCTAACAAAGAGACATCGCCACATCAATTGGATTTGATTAGCGACAAGGTTCTGTAATTTTTTACTTACAGTTTCATTTGTCTCTTACGATTAAAAAATCTGAAGATATAGCGGGCGGCGTACAGCTGTCCACATTGCGTACGAGAGAGATAACTGATAGGACGGGTGGAACAGTTAGTTCCTTTACACCATCTCGTATAGCTCGGTATACTTACATAGTATGCAGTACATTCATAGATGTTACAACTTATATCTTTATTTATTTAAATATACTAATTATAAATGCTTTATGTTTACGAACTATTAGTGTGTACGTAGTCTAAACATATCGTAATTACTTTATAAATTTCAAAACATTAAATTAGGTCATCTTACACATGACTAATTTTACATATTTGAGTTCAGTCTTGAGAGAGTATTCAGCATACTTGCGCAATAATTTCACGTTCCTGTTTTGTTTAAACCATACAGTGAATGTATAGGCGTAGTGAATGTGTTAAATTTGGTGTCTGTCGCGAGTGTTTAGTTTAAACTGTATGTTCTTTAAAATTAAATTACGGTATTTGTTATCCAATAATCATGGAAGACGTTCATTTTGTTTCAATTGGAAGTAAAGTCGTGCGTCATAGTCAGAGTAGGGAAATCGTTTGGGATACTAGAACGTGGATACGGGTGTCCTTTGGTGGTTGGGTTTCAATTAACCACATCACAGAAATTGTCGACCTGAGACTGTACAAAACTACTCTTCACTTACACTCATACATATCATCCTCTGAAGTAATACCTTACGGTGATTCCCGAATGATAAACAGAAAAAAGAAGGAAAATCGTTTGGAGAGTACGTAACTTAATGAAAAAAGAGGCGTCAACAAATGTTCCAACGATCCCACTGACAAAAGTTCGAGATCGGGCTGATGAAGCCACTGGCGTTTCGACCCGACTGATTACGAGAATTAAAAATGAATTTGAAAAAATAATTGTTTGCAGTTCGTCATCTACAAGTTCGGATAATCAAGTGTTTCATAATACTTTTTCTCAGTCGTTCGTAACCCCTAACAAGCGCCGGCAAAAATCATGGCCAATAATTGGACTGGACGATTTTGATAAATGTATTGTTCGGAAATTGGTGTATAACTTTCACATAACAGAAAATCGTCTTCCAACACCCGAATTATTGCGCGCAGCACTAAAAGACAGAATTGACTTTAACGGTAGTGAAAAGAGTTTTCGAATTATATTAAAAGATTTCGGTTTTAAGTGGCGAAAGACCCAAGATTCTGTATTCGTTCTGTATTGGTGGAAAGGAGTGACATAAAGTAAAAAAAAGATAAAGAATTTGCAGGCCATAACATATTACAGAGAATCCGGCCGTAACATTATTTACACGGACGAAATTTACGTCCTTAGTAATGATGTTTCTGGCAAGTCCTGGGTATACTGCTCAGGAAAATTCCTTTGACAACCGATCCTTAAGGGAGAGCGTTTGATCGTTATCCATGCTGGAGGAGAAAGAGGATTTATTCCTAATGTTTTCACTATGTGGCAGGCTAGTCACAGTTCAGGAGATTACCACCACCAAAGGAACATGAGTAATTATATGAAATGGATCGGTGAAAAAGTTTTACCTAACCTTCCTAAAGAACCAAAAAGTATTCTCGTAATTGATAATGCCTCTTATCATAACATTATAACTGAAAAGACACCGATATCAAACAGCACCAAAAATGAAATGATATCTTGGCTTAAACAAAAAAGAATAGGATTCTGTGAGATCTTCCTTAAACCGCAATTATATGAAGTAATAAAGTCAAACAAACGAGATTCTCGAGCGTGAGATTCTCGCGCTACCTTTTGGATGACATGTTAGAAAAAGAAGGCCATAATGTATGTATTACGTCTGCCTTCACATCATCCACATTTAAACCCAATATAAATTATATAGGCAAACATGATAAAAATATACATTCGCAATCGAAATACGGAAATAATATTGAAAGAGTGAAAAGTCTGTTTGAGGAACAAACCAATTTAATGGGACCAGAAGACGTGAGTACTGAAATGTGATCACCTGATAAACAGCTAAATTGAATTTCGACCGCGAGAGCCTTTAATAGATAATGCTTTAGAATCCTTTACAATTAGAGATAGTGATAGTGAAATTTATAGTCTAGTAGTAACATCCGTCAAAACCACTTAATGATTCGAATTTCATAATGATTAGGTGGTTCAGTAATGATTAAATGATGATTTGAATCACTTGATGATTATTGAAATGGAATCTGATGTGTCATACATGCATAGTAATTAAATTAAAGTAACGGTAATAAGCTATTTATGTTAGTAATACTAATTACATTAATAAATTGCAAAAACACAAGTTGTGTTGTTTAAATTTAAAAAACAGCAATTAAGTTAGTATAAGATATTTTCAGGATGGTTAATAGCACGGTAAGCCAGCCGTCACCGTATGTGCACAGCAATACGCCGCCCTCTATACGAGTAGGTTGAAAAAAGATACAGGTTTGGATTTGTACGCTTTTTTTCCCCTACATCCCTGGGCCGGACATCCAGTTAAGTATACTCGGCCCAGGGACGTTTCTTTGACTCTAAGGCGCCGGTTTTACACCCGGTACGGCAGATCAACCGTCCCGGTACAGATCTTTTGTTTGCCTGCCTCTAATTCCCACCAAGGGGGACCAAGCCCGGCTATGCCGTTACCAACCCCCCCCCCCCCCCCAACAGTAACTGGGTCTCGGTCTTTATGCCTTTTCACCTCTAACCGGCGTGACCAGCACAGGGGGCGCACGCACCCCCAGAACCAGCCCCGCCGGCCGGGTCTAGGTCTTTTCTTTCCCCGCGATTTCTCCCCTGGAGTCCCCGTCCCCTCATTGAAACCCGCACACCAAGGCATGCAGGCTCTCAGAGACGGGGCTGTCCACCCTTCCCTATCACCGAATACGCCCACGGTTTCCCCGTCTTGACTCCTCTTCTTTGGTTCGAAGAACTGTGCTAGCAAAGTTTTTGAAAACATTCCGATTTTGCTCGTTGACTAGCGCCCACTCAATTATATTGTTAGCATCCAAATTGTTGTCTACAATAAATTGTCTATATTGTCCCCACCTCCAGCAGTCAAACACCGTGTGATTCACATCGTCCATCTCCTGGCAGTAGTCGCAATAAGGTGTATCTCTTCTGCCAAATCTTTTAAGGTAGTGTCCAAAACACCCATGACCGGACATAAGTTGTGTAATATAAAAATTTACTTCACCATGTTGGCGGTCCAACCAAGCATCCAGATTGTGTATGAGCCTTCTGGTCCAGGCCGCCACATTGGCCCACGCCAACCTTCCACCACTGTGTGGTCATTGCTTCAGTCTCAGTCCTACTGTGCCCTTCCACTCTTAGTTTCCTACTTCTGACCTGCAGGTCTATCGGCGGAACCGACGCCAAAACACATGATGCCTCATATGACAATGTTCTATAGCCAGCCACCACTCCTAGTAATGACGTTCGATGCATACTTCTTAGCTTCTCTTTGTTCCTTTGCACTCTAATTGCCTCTGCCCAGACAGGCGCCTAAACACCACTGCAGATGTTATCAGCCTCCTTTTAGATGCCGCCGGTACTATATGCTTTGTAAATAACCTTCTTATAGCTTTGATAGTAGGTACAACTCTCTTGCACACCTTATCGATGTGCCCTGCAAACTTGAGGCTCTTATCTATGGTTACTCCAAGGTATTTAGTGCTGCTGACCTCTGTTATATACTCTTCACGGATCGCAACTCGAACGCTATGAAGTCTTCTTCTGCCCGTGAAGAGGATACACCTGCTTTTGGCCGGAGACACCTCCATGTTGTTGCTAGTAAGCCATGCATCTATAAGCTGTAGAGAGCGGTTTGCCTTGTTCTCCACATCATCCAACTCTTTGTCTTTCACAAGTATTGCAATATTATCGGCGTAGGTAACCACGTCGACTCCTCCCGGATACGGTAACCGTAGCACTTGATCATAGAAAATGTTCCACAACAGAGGCCCTAAAACGGACCCCTGCGGGACACCTCCAAAGACTTGAAATTTCTCCACTCCTTCCACTGTACGGACCTCCGTCCATCTCTGTGCCAGATAGTTGTCTACCTGGTTCAATAAGTAGTCGCTTATGTTCATTTGTCCAAGCGCTGTTATGATGGCCTCCCACGGCACCGACCCGAACGCATTTTTTATGTCCAGTTGGATCATCAGCGGGATCTTTCTGGTCCTCCAGGTTCCCCTCTGTGCCTCCGCAGCCCAGTTAACCACCTTATTAATAGCGTCCATGGTCGAACAGCCCTTACGAAACCCGTATTGCTCAGGATGCAGACTTCCGCTTTGATCCAGTTCAGCTTGAATCCTAACCTCAACAAGTCTTTCAGCAGCCTTGCCCATGTTATTTAGAAGACTAATAGGGCGGTACTCGCAGGTACCAGGGTTTGTGCCAGGTTTTGGCAGGAATACTGTTCTCTAGCCTCTTTCCAACATTGGGGGAATGTGCGGTGCTGTATTCCGTGACTCAAAACGTCCGTAATCTCCCATGGGACCCTTCATGCGAGGCCTTTGATGATCGCAGCCGGGATCCCATCTGGGCCCGGACTCTTCTTGTTATTAAGTTTATCAATAGCAGCCATCACTTCGTCCTGTGCGAACCTGCCACGTTCGCACAGTACTACCTCCTGTCTCATCACCTCCTCCCGCGGGAAGAGCACAGACATCTGACGTGTTGCTTCCTCTCTACTCAGCACAGGTACTCTTCTTCCCAGCCGTTTCATTATGATTTGAAAGGCTCGCCCCCACGGGTCAGCGTCAAGCTCACCGCACAATTCCCTCCACTTTGACCTCTTGGCGTTTTTGGTCAAAAAATTCAGCCTTTTCCGAGCCTCCCTATAGGCTTCCATGGCCAGTTCACGATGGGCCTCGGGTCCTGGTCTTGCCCTCAGTCGCTGAGCCGATTTGTACGCTTGTGTTTTTAGATTGAAACGCCTGACCGATCGGTGCTAGTTGTTTTAAATTTACGGTTGTAGATTTATGTTTTTCGTTGAAAATTTAAATTTGCCATTATGTCGAAAAAGATAGCATCTCGTTTGCAGCATTTACGGTTTTAGTCTTCGTTGATATCTCGATTATTACATTTTATTGTCTTATCCGTATTATTTCTTGATGAACTCGCTTAGTTATAGTGCTGACATTTCAAAAAAAAAAAAAATTACCTATAGTCATCTAGGCACATAAAAGACCGATCGGTAATCGCATAAGCCATACCAGAAGCGGATGAAGAGCTTCTACACAACCTCTCCTTTTTAAAAACTTACAGTAAGACAAAATAACCCAGCAATTGCGACTCCTCCGGAAAAGGGGACGCATTGCTCCCTCCTTATAGCTAGTGCCCCGTTGTGGCGTATTCCTGCTAGCCTATTAAGAGTTAGCACCGAAAGGACTTCAGTGGACGGTCTGAAGGGGAATTACGTCGGGAGGACAGGCTTTATAAGCCTAGCCTTCCGCGGTCGGCCCATGAAATGGGTTCGATAACGCTGGTTCAACAACGGATTGGAATGCAATTAAATCCGTCTTAAATTCACTAAAATAATAATACAAAACTTGAAAAATTAGATCCGAGATATAAAATAACCCTTTTAAAAAACCAAGCCCGATTAGAATCATCCAGCAGCAAGGGACTCTGTCCAGGTTCTGCGATAAAGTAGGGAGTAATAAACTCCTGCCAACTTTGCATTCCTAATCGCATAATTCCAAAGGTAACGTTAAATTAACGCGTTGCTTTGTTTATCAGTTTGAAGTTTTATGGTAACTTATTTTACTCTGTTACTAGTGTTTATTTCTTGTGACATAAGTAAGTAATTTTATTACCTTTAAATAATTCAACGGTTTTTTTTTGTTTTATGAAACCGCATTTCATAACGATCGAGTTGATTAATGAAGAGCGATATCGGATTAATTTTATTGGCGGTAGGGCTGTATATTGTTTACATTTTCTGAATGTTTCACTTTCCGGTTTATTGAAAATTGTCAATAGAATGGCACGAAATAGTAAATAAAAGATTGATTTTTTTTAAGCCTTGGATGTTTTTAAAAATTTGCACTCGTTATTTTCCTTACTTATTTATTCCTTATTTATAACTTACTTTATCTTCTCTTATTTTGCAATCCGTTAGAAATGTTAAATGCAAAATAACTTCCTTAATGTTATTTATTAACCTCATTGATTTCGTTATCAGTACGGTGCTGTGGATGTAATGTTTAAAAATAAATGTATATTTTTATTCATATAATATAAAGTTGTATCTTTTTCTGTGAAGTATCACTTCATTGACCGAAACAAATGATATGATGTTTACTCCGAGCTCAAATTTTTTTTATCTTTTTAACATGTGGTAACGGTAAAATGATTGAATACACATGTAGAAGTAAAATATTATCACGATCCTCTTGGTACAATAGGTTATATAATTTTAAAATTCATTTTGACTCGATGCTACTTTCTTATTCATACTGTAAAGGAAGCTTTGTAATCTTATTTCTAAATACTTGGTAAAACTTTTATCTCTGAGTTTTGTCAAAATTTGGTTATAGGCCGATCCTCAGCGAATAGAGTAAAAAAGGTCACCAGTCCTTCTGTAGGTCTTCACGCTTGTGTTTATTTCTCTAAGACACTAGTAATTAGATCCTTCACTAAATTTGGTATGCATGTTTTAACTGCTGACCCAAGAAAGCATATTAATTTCGAATTTAATCTTTCTTGGGAGGAGGAAGAGGAAGAGTATTAAGCCCTGGCTTAATACTCTTAGGAGTTGAACTTACCAAACCCTTTCTTGACAAGGACCAAGATCCTAAGAGGAACCAACTTACCAAATTTCAGCCTTTAGGATTACACGCACACACTCGTGTTTGCTTTTTTTAAAAATATCATTGTCTCCAGTCGATATTGTGTTGTGCGGATCTTTGACAAAATCTTAAATGTATAAAATTATATTTAAATTATTTAAGTAATCGATTTTCGTCTCTAACCAAATATCTTTCTTAAGAGATAGTTTTTCTTCTAGTGGTAGTGTATGTTATGAACCTTTTCTCGACGGAAAGAGTACATTATCGTTTTACTCTATCCGTCCCAGTCTTTCTTTTCGTTGTGATGCATTTAGAGCGATAGAGGTACTAGGATCTTTATCCGTAATAGTTCTCTGATAGTATGATATTTAATTTATACCTATAAATAGGTATAAATATATTTACCTAAGTAAATTTCTTGAGCAGAGTGAAGATAAAACTTGTACCGCTGAACATCTGTTTTGTAGTAGGCTTTAATATTGATATGCAGCAAGGCTCGGGAAGAAAGGCAAATTGAAATCGCGTCAATTCTCATTTTCCTCAGGAAACTTGGGATACTATCCTTATTTCCTTGATAATATAGGGATCTCGAGTGTAACTGTGAAATGTAGTCTGTCGGCCCTAATGGAAGAATTGTTCAACAATGTCAGTTTGCAGAAGCCACGTTACTGTGTTCTTTGAGTTGTAATTATATCCCCGCTTTCTATACGTTAACATTTTTCCTGAACGGATTCAAATATTGATGAAACTAGCTTGCATACGAAATTTAAATTTTAATATTTCACTCAAAAATATACCTACATACCTCTGCTGAACAAATTTAATTTTTCAGTTTTAGGATACTAGCTGATCGATTTCTTTACTGGGTCAGAATACCCCATAACAATACATACCTATCTCCTTTAATCTTGATATCTGCTGATAATAATGAATATCAATTTGCTGGGGAGAATTGATATAATAATATTCAGTAATGGTCATACTCATAATTTACCTGTATCACGCTATTTTTCTTCGTTTATCCCTTCTACTTCTACGTAGTCCATAATCTTTTTGTGCCGTTCCTCGTAATGTCATCTCATCAAAATAATCCAGAAGGAAAAATACGTCATATTTTCTACACAAAAATATTTAGCGCATAATTTAAGTGTTAGAAAATACAAAGAAATGAATTTATTTGTTATTATTTCTTTCTTATTTATTTTTTATTATTATATTATTTCTGAGGATTTAGTAATTTGTCTCGTTAAAAACGCAATCTGTAAAGTGAGAGTTGTTTAATTATAGGCAGGTTGAAACTACTCATATGTACCTATGTGTAATAGATTTGTAGATGTAATAGCAATGAAAATGAATTTAATAGGATTAAAATGAATGTCTACCTGATAAGGTATCATCCCTAACGGGGTTTTTATGCCAGTCTAATTTTTACCGTTACTACAGAGTGAGCCACGAAACGGTAGTCCTGCTAGAATTTGGAATATTGAATTAACTTCATAAGTTTGCGCACAGGACATTGGCATGGAAAATCTGAACAAAGGAAGGGGACGTACATTCCTACGTAAGAAGTCCCCTCCCGTGAGTCACGTGATCGTCGCTCTCTCTCTCTCTTCCCTAACATGCTTTGACCGTCAGTTATATGCTGAGATCGAGAAGATGAAGTGGATTGTGTGATGCGTGCGTTAGCGATGTATTTGATATCAAAGCGAGTGAATATTTTACAGTCGTACATAAGAACCGGTTCTTTGAAGGAAACACGGGAGTTATTCCGTAAAGCGTTTTCTAATCTTCTCGTCCCAGCTAAACGCAGAATTCAGCAGTTGGTGAAGAAATGGAGCCAAATGGTGGCTGTTGTAAATGCACCAAAGAAACAGGGCGCCATCTGTCGGCATTCATGAACTTTGCGCCCGCGTTACCGAAGTGATGCTTCGTAGTCTTCGGAAGTCTACAAGGAAACTATCGCAATAGGTCGGGGTAGAGCAACCTTTAGACATGTCCTGAAGAGTTTGAAGTTGAAACCGTACCGCATCACAGTTATGCAACAATTGGAGTCTGACAAGGGAAAACGTGTGACTTTTTGTCTCTGGTTGTTGAATATGGTTGCAGATAGTCGATTGGTACCTTTTATGTGCATCATGCCAGACAAGGCATGGCTTCATTTATTAGAAACTCCGCACCTAATACACGAAGTACCCTTACAAACCAGAAGGTAGGTGTGTGGTGTGCTATGCTTGCCACACGTGTTATTGGTCCAACATTTTTCGACTCTACAGTCAGCACACATGTCTACCTGATTATTTTGGATGAGTGGGGTCAACAGCTGACAGAAGAAGAACGTGAGTACTGTTTTTCCAGTAGAATAGGGCGATCGCTGAGAAATCACTGGCTCGTGTTCATGAGCTGTTTACTGGTGAGCAAACAGTAATAGAGGTCTTATGGCCGCCGGAGTCACCAGACCTGTCGACGTGTGACTTTTATTTATGGGAAATATTGAAAGGACGAGTGTATCAAAACAATTCACATACAATTTATATACTCGTATTGAAGGAGCATATCAGGAAGTGTAGTAGCAATATTACCCCGGCGGAATTGACGCAGGTATACCTGTTTTTGTGCTTAACCGTGTACACGAAGTGTTTAGCTGTTGCTAGAGACCACATTTTCAATATTTCCTCTGAATATTAGTACCCGGTGTGTTAGTTCTTAATATCGATTTTACATAGGTTACTGTAGACGTTGGCGGAACTATTTTTTCGTGGTCCACTCTGTAGTTCAAACATACAAGATTTAACGGTCCAAACATATACTGGAGTGCCACCTCTTATCAGTAGGTGAAATATTTTTTTTATTTTATCACCTAAATACTATTTTAATGAAAATATAATTGAAAAAAAAAAATTCTGTTATTTTGTTTAAGGCCGAGTGGTACCTTTACTATAATGTTTCTTTATTGCTGTTACAGGTAACTTACTATTTTGCTAACAACAGTTACGAAATAAATTTGGAGACGTAACTATAGTACATCAATAATTTGCCAGTTTTAACAGTTTTGTCGCATAAATGCTTTTTAGTAAAAAATTGAAAAAACAAATTGAAACGAAAACCACAAATATTGGTGTTTACTGATTATTTGTTGGTTAGTCCTACGCAGTTTTAAATATAGTATTTCTGTTTTTAAATATTACTTTTAATATACTGCTTGTTAATTTATACTTTGGGTGTATATTTATCTTGTTAAAGTAATGAATTCTGAAGGCTGTTTCTAGTAGCTTTTAATCATATGTTATTTGAAATTAAAAATTTTATTCTTTTAAATAAATATATTTATATAAATAAAAATTTGTCATCACATTAGTTTTTCGCTTAAAATGTTAATGTATTATGTTTTCTAGTAACGTCTTATAAAAAATAAAACTGAAAACACTGTTCGTTAATATACATATGGTTTTATCTTTTTTTTTTTAGTGGACAGAGGTAATGCATGTTAAGTAGTTAACACACACTTACGGAATATTCACGGAATGTATGCAGAGTGCGTTACACCCTAAACTTGCAGTTTAGGGTGTAACGCACTCTGCATATATTCCGTGAATATTTTGAAAATGTTTATTACAGTTTTCTGAAAATTTATACCAAACAGTGGGAACAGAGTTTTTCATAGATTAAAAACAAAATTCGAATTTAGGTTGTATTTAGGTGTATTATGGGAATTACTTTTGGATCGGGAAAAAAACACTGCAGTTTAAAACATTGTTATAATAAATGCCTTCGTAGATTTTTGTGGGTAGATTTTAACTTTTATAGATTTTTAGTGTTAATTTTATTTAAAAGAAAAGATCATGTTTTTAATTCAGTAAATTATCCCCTTTGTTTATAGTTTGCAGTGTGTACGTACATCGCTTTTCAGAACCGAGGCCGGACATCTTTTAATGTCTTCCACAGACTTCTGAAGAACTTTATTATTTGTAGCTTAATTTTTACCTCCTTGTACGAAATAAAGGAAATATTGTGATCGCAAAAAATTTCGGTTTTCAGATTTCAATGAAAATATCCATTTTGACCATACTTGAATCCATTTTGACTAGTTTCTGCGTGACGTCTGTACGTACGTATGTATATATGTATCTCGCATAACTCAAAAACGATTAGCTGCAGGATGTTGAAATTTTGGGTTTAGGACTGTTGTAACATCTAGTTGTGCTCCTCTTCTTTTGATTGCAGTCGACTGAACCAAAAGTGTCCAAAAAAGCCCAAAATCTAAACAAAAATTTGGATTTTGGACTTTTTTTTAACTCCAGTAAGAAGCCCTTATTGAGAGCTTTTTAACGACATATGATAAGTTGTACTTATTTTCATTGGTTCTAGAGTTATAGCCAAATAAAATTTTGATTAATGAAATATTTGGGAATTACAAGGGAAGGCACATCGGTTCCAATCAGACTTAGTCTCCTTTTCTTTTTTTTAAACTTTTTTCTTAAATTTATTTTTTTAACTTAGTTTTCTAATTTAAATATATCGATTTATTAATAATTATTAACCCATGATTGTAAAAATATTTACAATAAATAATAATAACAATAAAAAAAATATATGAAAAAAATCAGAAGTTATTAGGGAAATAAAATAAAAATGTGTATATATAATTTAATATGCATTATTACATATAAGTATATAATAGATTGGTGAAACATCTGATGAATTTAATATTAATTGAAAATTATAATCTAGAATCATATTATTTTTGGATTTTCTATTTTAATTTCTATTTAATTTTATTTATTTAATTTGGAATTTCTGTTTAATTTTATCTACATTAAAGTTAACTACAGAGTGACTAAAAAAAAAGACCCTCATGAGAACAACATATACACTGTATATACACATATACATGCCCGATCTTTAATAAATTGCAAAAAATTCTTATCTTTTAGTTCTTCATTCCTCTAATATTGTCAGTCCATATTCTCCCCAAGTCTGAGTTGATAATTTTATTTGTTTTTTGTTGTCAATAATTTAATCGCTCTTTGGTTTGATATAATTCTTTTGACCTAATTTGTGTATACGTTCTCTAGTTTTCAAATTTTGTCTCTTTATATTCATCATCCTCTCTTAATCTTTTTATTCTTTCCTTGGTTTTAACATTTTCTTCCTTTTTATTTTTATCATCTTCTCTTATTATCTTTATTCTTTCTTTGTTTGCAACACTTTCTTCCTTTTTTCAGTTTCCTTTTTTTTTAATTTTTTTGTAATTTAAATATATTGATTTATTAATAATTATTAACCTCTGAAAAAACTCTTTACAATAAATAATAATTTAATAGTAACAATGAAAAAAATCAGAAGTTATTAGTGAAATATAACAGTTTAAGTACTTTTAAAAAAGTGTATATATAATTTAGTAGACGTAAAAGGACGTCATGTAGTATCCACATCAGATTTTTTTTATATTCTTAAATTAATATCAAAAATAGAAGCAGATACGTGAAAATATGGTATGAAAATTTTGTGACGGATGAAAAATACCTAGACCTTGATTCGAATCCTGGACCTTCTGGATGAAAGGATAGAGGCTACGTCTACGCCACGTTTTTTGGCTTCTATGTATGTATATTTATATTATTCAGATTTTTATATCAGATTCTAATTTCAAAAATGAATATTAATGGAGTTTCGATTAATAATGAAATATTGCAGGTCGTATATTAAATGTTCGTGTAGAAAGTTTTTTTTATAATGTAAGAGGTATTTTTAAATAATTATAACCGTTAAGGGACCATTACTATATTATTAACTATTACTAAAATGAGTTTTTTTATTGATTTAGGTTTATTTTTCTAAAGTTTGTAATCAATTTTAACTTTTATTGTTAGCAAAGAGCATGCTCTTTATTGTATCGTTAGAATACTAATGTCTACTTTTATTTAAAACCTAAATAGTTAATCAGGTTTATACTTGTAAATAATACTTGTTTTCTTTTACAGAAACCGATAGTATGATTAAAGCATGCACGTCAAATGTTACTATCGATGGTAGGACAAGAAAAATTATTACTTTTAAGTTAATAATTACCGCGGCTGGAATTATAATCGAATACAAATAGGAGTATAATGTTACATTATTGTGTATATTGTTTTTTATGCGGAGTCGTATAACAAAATTATTATGTAACAAAATATATTTCTTTTCAGTCATAAGCTACTGCAAAATTCTTAGATTATTTCCCTTATCCCGGCGGTGATAACGCGAAAGCGGTTTTCGCCCTCCCAAAAAAAAAACTTACTATTACTTAACGGATATATTAGTTACAATTAAAATTAGAATAGTATTTTTCAAAGCGATGACACTTAATAGAAATTATTTGGAAAAATATATGTGTTTAAACATATTTCGTTTCGTTATCGCTAAGAAAAAATTCTTTTAAACTATTTTACGTAAGGAAAGAAAATACTGGAGTTCAGTATATGACTTCACAGTAGAATTAATTGTAATAAAACCGGGAGGTGTGTCCACACAAGATAGAAGAAGACGCGAACTCCGTCGTAAAAATTTAAGTTGGCGCATCGAACCGGAGGTAAACAACATTTACAGAACTTTTGTTCGACAAAACGTTTTTGTCGAACATGGACTCTTCGATTAAAAGTTTTGTTTTAAACTTGGAATTAAACCCTTTAAAAAACAAAGCTTAATAATTTGTTATATGAATATCAGTGTTCATTAATTTGATGACGTAACGGGTTACCTGTATCGAATTAATTATTACAAATTCTGTAAACATTTATTTTATACTTGTAGGTGCGTGTTACTCTTTGCAACCTTCTAAGACAACAGTTAAAGTTAATTTGTAACGACTGATGAACACTGTTTAATATCCCTAGAATATTAATAATAATTTGACGATTAAGTCTCAGTTCGTTACTCTTTTGTTTTACTGCGATGAAAAACTAATCGTAGTTTGTCATGCATAACCGTTGTAGGGAATTACAACTTTTCAGTTATTACTTATGACACGTGGGTTATTTTTAGAGATAACGAGCTTATTCGCATGTGATTACCATTCTCTTTTTTTGGTTTATAATTTTGGATCTTTATGGTAAAAATATAACGCTAGTCGCGTTATATCTTTGCCGATGAATTTATAGCTTAATAATTCTCTCCATTATAACGGGAAAAAGTCGGGGATGGCAATTTTATTATCCACTCACTTTTGTGGCTATAATTCTTCGGTCACCTTCGGAACTTCATTTCATTGAAATTTTCCTTAAAAAACTACAAAAAATCTGAATTTAAGTGCTCTTATTAAATATTTTTCAACTTGCTCAATTACATCCTGCCAAACATGCGAATATATTTAATAACATTGTTAGAGAGTTATTAAAAAACTACATTTTTTAGGAAGTTAAGTATGTGTTAATGTTGATGAATTATATGAGAAATTGCGTATAGTAATTAACGGTTGACGATTAGAATTCAAATTGCTACATTAAATTCTGTGGAGAGAAAATAGTAGTATAACTATCGTATGACAGAGAAGGATTTGTTGTGAGTTGTTGTTCAGAAGACAATAAACCAAGTAAGTTTTGTTGAAAGAATTACCGGTTGCAGTACATCGCCTCTTAACGGCATGAAATATTTAATCACGACGTCTTATTTTCAAATATCAAATCATTCGTTTAGTAAAGATAGTGTTTACAATTTTCTAGTCGGCTTATCAAACGAACATACTATTTTAATGTTTTTAAAAATAATTATTTCGTGATTGAGATATTTATCACTTGATAAACCTTGGTTCAAAATCTCCCAAATTTAACGAGAAAATGATTTATTAGGTAGGTTTTACGACTTATTTAAAAAAATGTTTAGAAGCTGCGTAAATTAACGTAACTTAATTTACGCACTTTATAAAATGACTCTGGGGTAAATTAAGACTGCCCGTTTTCCACTCTTACGTGAATTTTTATGCTACATACTCATCAGCGAAAAGACATTGACTTTTACCTTGAGTAATAATAATTATTTTAACTATATTAAAAAAAAGAAGATTTTGTCGAAAGATCTCATAACGAAAAACCTACCCAAAAAAACAAAACGGAATGATAAAAAGTGAATGAACTCCGTTATCTCTGTTGAAATAACGTACAAAGTAACTTATTTCCTGCTAAGTAATAATTCGTTGCCGGCCTCCGTGGCGCGAGTGCTAGCGTCTTGGCCTTTCATCCGGAGGCCCTGGGTTTGAATCCCGGTCAGGCATGACATTTTCACACGCTACAAATAATTCATCTCGTCCACTGAACAATACCTAACCGTGGTCCCGGAGGTTAAAAAAAAAACAGTAATAATTCATAAAGCTGTCGGAAATAAGATAAATATGTGACCGATGAAAAAAATGCCAAATTAAACAAAACCATTATTAATTCGCGTTGATTTAAAGCATTCACAAGCCACGTTAAAAGTAATTACGCCTTATAGATTTTGAACTAGCTTTACATAGTTCTTAGAGCCATCTATTTTACCCTTCGAGAGTCTATTATGAAGTTGGGTTTTAATGTCTCTTGTGAGTACTGTTGATGGAATAAATCTTTTAATAATTCTCTGTAATGATAATTATGAGTATTATTACTATTAATATTTAATCAAATACTCCTAAAGAAAATACAAATTGTATCGATGCATTTGCATAATAAAAATTACTTGATCTTTCTACAAACCATTTCCGCGACCCATTTTAGGAGTAATTCCTTACGCCCAGTTTTTTCAATGGTCTACGCTCAAGAACCGTTTACAAAAAATAAATAAATAAAAATCTAAACTTAAGTGCACTTTTTGAGTGTTAAACGATCATCAGAAGATACAGAGATAATTTTTTTTTTTTTGCAATTGTACCAGGTGGAGACTGGACCCGCTTTTTACGTTTAACTCAGTCCCCACCCTGCAAAATGTCACCCGTCTCTGCAAAAAACACAAGAAAACATGCAGGGGGATGAGCAGGGATCAGACAACTACTCACCCTCGATCGCCTCCCTACCACGAATTATGGCCTCCACCATAGCAGCTACGGCTTTCCACGCAGCCTCGACTATAGTATCTTGGTAACCACGCTTTCAGCCACCAACTCCCCGAACTCCTCGACTGCTGGCCGCCGTACATCATACCAGCGCCTACACCAGAACACCACGTGTACCGGGGGAGTCGACGATTGCACAATACCTACATAGGGGTAAGCTCTTTCCCCAATCCTATGCAGGTAAGCGCCAGAGCAACCGTGGCCACTCAGAAACTGAGTGAGTTCGTACGACAGGTTTCCGGACTTCCTCCCTATCCAGGTCTTGATGTCTGGGATGATGGATCTCGTCCATCCACCTGTCTGCGACGCCTGCCACCTTTCTTGCCACTGCTCGATAAACCAATCGCGAGCGACACTTGGCAAAGCACCCCGTTATCTCATAGCCCTCTCCTCCGCCATGAGACTCAGGGGCGGCACCCTGGCGATGACAAACACGGCTTCGCTGGAAATCGTCCTATAGGCATCCGCAAAGCCAGCATCCGCTGCAAACCGTCTAGGAGCTCCCTGGTCCGGCTAGTATTAAGAGACCTAGCCCAAACCGGTACCCCGTACAGGCAGACCGACCATGCCACCGAAGCAGTCTCCTTCTTCCGGTGGATGGGCCACCCCGATTCCGCATCAGCCGTTCTCCTAGCCTTGCTTACTGCTCCTGGAACGACCTTTGGTGGTCAAGTCACAGTCCAAGGTATTTTACCTTACGTGAGGTCAGGACTTTGGTCCTACCGGTATGTAACGTGATGGGGTCAAGTTTACGTCTCCCGGCCATGACCACGCCTCCGTTTTCCGCTCTGCGAGCTTCAGTCCACTAGTAGCGAGCCAGTAGCTCACCATACGGATCGCCGTAGTGCCCTGCTCCGCGACTTTCAGCTCTGTTTTGCCGACAACAACCAGAGCCAGGTCATCAGCAAAACAGACTACAGTGACCCCTTCCGGGTACTCGATCCTCAGCACACCATCATAAGCAATATTCCAGAGCAAAGGACCGAGTACCGATCCCTGTGGGACATCACATACCACCTCATATGTAACTGACAGCCCCTCCGCGCTGGCGACCACAAACCTGTCGCTAAAGTACTGGGCGACCAACCGCCTGCAGTACGCGCTCACGCCACGCACCTCAAGCTCATCCATAACAACATGTCAGGGCAGACTATTAAAGGGATTTTCAACGTCTAGGAGTATAAAAACCGGTATCCTCCTAGTGTGCCGACTGCCCGCGGCAGCCTCGTCGACCAGCTGCATCTCTCAATAGCATCCACCGTGGACCTGCCTTTTCGGAATCCGAACTGGTACGCACTTAATCCTATCCCAGCTTCCAAGTCGGCTGTCAATCTGCCTACAAGGAGGCGCTCGAAAAGCTTGTTGAGCATGCTTAACAAACACAGCGGGCGATATCCAATAGCATTACCAAATTTGTCACGCCCCTTCTCAATCAGAGCCAGCTGAGCAACCTTCCATGCTCCTGGCACAAACTTTGTTAAGCAGTAATTAGATGCATCGACAAGCTGCTCCGGGGCCACCTGAGCCAAGACCTGCACCGCCTCGCCGCTGATGCCATCAAGACCGGGACTCTTCCGCGGGTTGACACGCTTAGCTGCTGCAACCAATTCATCCTACTTGAACAGAGGAACTACTTCATCCAGAGCAATTTCCCTCCAAGGCATCCATTCTACCGTGGGGAATAATTTGATTATCACGTCCACTAGGCGCTCCTTAGTCAGAACGATGAGGGAACGACCAAACTTCTTCATTACTATCTTGTAACCGCTCCCCATACGTCCGCATTGACCACATTGAGCAGGTTAGTCCACCTCTCCTTAGCGCGCCTAGCTAAGGAGAAGTGGACTAACTTCTCCTGTAAGCCCTTCTAGCTTCGCCGAACATCTCCCTAGCGTGAAGGATGCCCATTCTATCGTTGCCTGTGTGTATCCTCTGCAGCCTCCGTCTTGTTCTCTCTTCGAAGCTCCCCTACTTCCTCGCACCACCAGTAAGCACTCTTGTTCCTGGCAGCGCATTTCGGTCGAAGCTCTTCAAGCGCCTCATGCACAATGGAGGTCACCTCATCAGGCATTAACGCCTGCCTTAGCCTGTCAGCGATAGTACGACAGAAAATCCCCACCGCACGCACGCTTACTCTCCGTATTCCGGGAGTGCAGCTAGCTACACTCCCAACAGCTTTATAGACTAATAAGACGATCTTATGGTCGCTAAGGGTCTCCTAGTCCAATACACACCAATTATTGCCCTTGGGCTCGCCCTCTCACTTGCGAAAGTGACGTCGATGAACGACGCCGACTCACGTCTCAAATGTATGACATAAACCATCACTCATAGAGGAAAGTCCTGCGCCGCTTGCAGCCTCCTCAAGGATTTGGCCCCTTCGATCGGTGACCACACCGCCCCATGACACGCACTTGGCGTTGAAGTCACCAGCGATTATCACCCTAGGCCATCTCCCCGCCTCAGTCATAACTTCATCGATGAATCTTTCGTAGTTTATGCCCCTTATCTCCGCACTTGAGAAATTTCATGACCTCCTTGCATTCACGACTAATATGCCCCTCTTTGCCGCAGTTTTAATTATGATTTCAGCGATTTACCCCTTTACATTTAGAGGCAAGGTGTCCATTTTCGCCACACTGGAAGCACCGCTCCTTTTACTCTGTAGGGTCTTTTCGAGACCCTACAGAGTATCCACCCTATCTTTATGCGGCCTTTCTTCAACAGCATGTTGCCGATCGTCTTTCCTACAAGCACATGGAGGCCGTCTTAGTGTTCCCAAACGATCTCCACAAAGAAGAGACCTTGACCGCCCCACTCTTGACACCTGCAGCTGTAGCAGTACCTGCCCTCACCTCCTCTTCCGTAGCTAGCTCATCGAGATCCTTCACCAGGAACGCTACGTGGTGCTCCCTCCTCCCACCTTCCACCACCTTCGTCGGGAATTTTCTTTTTTATAACCTCCCTTAGCTTGGTGGCTGCTTTCTTTTCTTCTTTAATCTTACTACGTAGCTGTTCATTAATGACTTTTCTAAAAGAGAACAATTAAAAGAGCAATCTAACAAAGGTAAGATAAATTGAATTATAAAAGAAAAACTAACAATAAAATAAAAATTACTTGCGTATTACTACAAAGTATTTTTACCTGTTGACTTTTTATACAGTTTGTTTTTAAACAGTCCAATTAGAGAGACGAAAGTAAACACTAACCCGTTTTATAATTGATCTAATCTCTTATGGTAAACTAACATTTAGATCAGCTAAACGTTTAATGTTCTTGTAATATAAAACACTTTCAAAAAGATTTTTGATTCATCTAAATTCTAAGAGGCCATTCGACAGTGTTCCATCGTTATTCAACGATGAGTTTTCTGTATCCTTGCTAGGAAAGTAATTTTCGCATATATATTATTTATTTTATACATTTCTAAATTGTAGGTTTTTAATACTTATTTCTGATCGGTTTCAAAGGAATATTAGACATGATTTCTCTTGCTTTTTGTGCTTGTAACTTACCAAGTTGCTTCTTTATTTTAGTTTCAATGGCTCTTTTAGTTTGTCCTCTCTTTTTCCTGTTTAGCCTCCGGTAACTACCGTTCAGATAATACTTCAGAGGATGAATGAGGATGATATGTATGAGTGTAAATGGAAGTGTAGTCTTGTACATTCTCAGTTCGACCATTCCTGAGATGTGTGGTTAATTGAAACCCAACCACCAAAGAACACCGGAATCCACGATCTAGTATTCAAATCCGTGTAAAAATAACTGGCTTTACTAGGACTTGAACGCTGGAACTCTCGCCTTCCAAATCAGCTGATTTGGGAAGACGCGTTCACCACTAGACCAAGCCGGTGGGTCCTTTTAGTTTGTCCTAGATCGCTGTTATTGCACGTACAAATGAATCGATAACTATCTGCCCTTCTAGCCATCTGCCCTTTTAGTTTTATGTGTGGCTTCCTAAGACAGAATTTAATTTCCTACTCTTAGTTACCTGTCTTAGCCGATCCTTCTTGTCCATCATTCCGAAGTATAGTTTTTTTATTGTCGACTTCTCGACAAATTTTCCAAATTGTTTTGATTCATTTCTGTATAATAGTGATGTTTCTAGTAAAACGAGCTATTGAAGTCGGCCGTATCTTTAATAACGTTCTTTTATTTTAAGCTTTCAGATAAGGTGGCAGCCGATTTTCTTTGCAAACTATCCACTTAAAGCTGCACTCTTGTGTTACATGAAAGAACCGTTGGTGATGTACGTATCATATACGAAATTTTCCTCTAAGTACCGTTATGATGTATTTTGAATGTGTGATGTGAATTAATTAAAGGCGTCGCGAAAATTTATTTTTTGGACTTCGGGTCGTCGTATTAGAATATTTTATTATAAATGAACTCGCAAGAATTTTAACCTCGACAGCTTTTAATTTTACAATGAAAAATAAATTAATAAATAAATTTCCCTTTATTAAATGAAGTAATGAGAGTATTTTCCGACTTAAAATATTTATCGGTGTCGATGACCTATTAGAATGGGAAGTGTATCGTTGTTCGATCGAGAGAGAAGTGCGACGAATCAAAACACAGTAACCGACCAATAACAATTTATGAAAATGTTAGATGTTGACTTTTAAAAGGTAACTTTTTAAACAGAATCAATTTATATCACATCACTGCAGGAAAGCGTTATTCAGATTTTTCGGTAGTTTCCAGTTGTATTACGTTAATGGACGACAAAATAAGAAAACGTAAGTTAAATTTTATGTATTACTTTTTATTAGTCAATTGAAGGAAGAAATTGTGCAATTATATTTTTTCTTCAAGTAAAAATTTAACCTTTGCTGTTTTCTCAGCTTTACGTTTGAATCCGAGTAAAAATTTCATTCTCTGCGCTCTTTTTTCGTAATTCAACACTTTCTTTTTAATTATGAAGCGAAATGCTGCAATTTAAGATGCTTAAATTTCATTTTCAGCATATGTTAGCATAATGAATAGGTTTAGCTGATAAATTTCTTAGGTTTGTGTTGATAGTCTAACCGAACTTGTATTTATAAAATTTTTTTTCTCCTAAAATGATCCTTCATTATTATTTGGTCAGATGAAATATTAAATACGCAATATTAATACGAGTACATTATAATTAGTGATAATCAGGTATAACTAACTGTTGATAAACGTAAACCTCATTATTTTCGAATATATAATTTGAAAAAATTCACTTGTGAATTAGGTTGACATGTAGGAAAATAAATCCGACTGCAAAAATGTGATTTGGGCACTACATGACTTCCCTGTACGCCTATTAAATTACATATACACATTTAAACAAAAATTACATTACACATTTTAAATGTGTGCATAAAAGTACATAAAATTTTATTTCATTAATAACTTGTGATATTTTTTCATATTTTATTTTTTATTGTTATTATTGAATTATTATTTATCGTAAATTTTTTTTACAGTTGGAAGTTATTATTAATAGATCAATATATTTAAATTTTAAAAAAAACTTAAACAAATGGAGATGAAGTCTGATTTGAACCGATGTGACTTCCCCTTATGAGATCCAAATATTTTATTAATTAACATTTTATTTGGCTATAACTCTGGAACCAATGAAAATAAGTACCACTTATGATATATCGTTGAAATACTCTCACTGAGAGCTTATTACTGCAGTTAAGGAAAAGTCCAAAATCCAATTTTTTTGTGGATTTCGGGCTTTTTTGGACACTTTTGGTTCAGTCGATTGCACACAAAAAGGGAGGTGCACAACTAGATGTTACGACAGTCCTACATCCAAAATTTCAACATCCTACGGCTAATCGTTTTTTAATTATACGAGATATATACGTACAGACGTCATGCCGAAACTAGTCAAAATGGATATTTTCTTTGAAATCTGAAAATCGAAATTTTTCGCCATCACTGTACTTCCTTTACTTCGTACATAGAAGTAAAACTGTTTTAAAAAGAAAACAAACTCAATTTTACAAACAAATGAAAGAATCAAATTCACTCGTAACTTAGCAATGGTTCGAGATATTCAAAATAACCATACATTTTATCAGGAAACAGTCAGTGAATTTTTCTGTGTTTTCATTAACTCTGATATTTCAGGGTCCTCAGTTAGTTTCAGAATATCTGGATAAAGCCTGTGGAACGTTAATATTTACGTTCTGAGTCCGAAAACTAATGGAATCCGTACTTATTAAGAGTTAAAATAATAATCAAACCTATTTTTTGTTTTGTTTTTTTTTTTTTGGGGGGGGGTATTAATTGAAATTATTCAGTGTTATGTTATTCCCGGCCGAAGGCTTTTCCCTCATATGATGTACAGGAATGACGCTGGTAGAGCTGTCTCATTCCGTAACATCATAAGGGGATGGTGTGGCTTACACTACTCATGACCTTTAACCGGAAACCTTTGTTTTTTTCCATCTGTACTTGAATTCCCTTACTTTAAAGATTTGTCATTCCCGCCATTTAGGTCGGCTAAATGATTAGTGTTGGTACTGAAACATTTTAAATATTTATACTTTTTATGTAGTTGTAATTATTATTTTTGTTCAGTAATATTTGTAATAATGTCTATTACTGTTATTATTATATTTTTGTTTATATTAACTTTTGTTCAAATTTATTACTGTTATTTAACTTTATTTAATTTAATTTTACGGAACATTGTTTTACGAAATGCATTTTTAGAAAGAAGCTGATTTTAATATGTATTCTCATCTTTTAAAATGCACTGATGTAATGAATCTCATGTTTTGAAGGTATCACATTGTAAATTATTTTTAGATCTTTTAGCGATTACCACGACTGCGCTATTTGTATTATCTTATTTGTAGTACGTGAATATTATATATATATATATATATATATATATATATAAAATGAAAGAGTCTTTTTTTTCTTCCTTATCAGATACAATAAGATAAACTTATCTATTTTGGTATCGGTAATGTTTAAAGGTGTCAGATGAACAATAATTTAAAAATCGAACTACACCATATATTAATTGTCAAAACTTTTTCTCGGTTCAAATTGATGAATCACTTTACTAATATATATTGCAGTATATTTTACATACATATTAATTAGTTTTTGCGTTGCTAATTATTTATATTTCTTTTTAAATAATGTTAGGTAGTTACTTTTTTATTGTTTATTGGTTTGTATTACGAAGGAATTTATCTGTCAAAATTCAGCAGTGATAAACTGTTGAATTTTTGTATTTTATAATAATTCTTGTTAGATACAGTATTTGAATAAAACGAGGTGGGAAATGTATGCTGTACTGGGGGTATAGTATTCTATAATGGTGGTAACACTGTGTTCAGTCTACTCTTTGCTGCGGTAGCCCAGTGATGAGGTGACACCAACACAACAAATGACAACAGGTCTGTACTTACAGCTCTGTGTCTGTCTTTATTGTATTCTTTGCTTTTTTTAGCATCATTGTTTATTTTTTTTTTATTACCCATACTCCTTTATCTACTATATTATTTGTTTTTATTATATTTTTTAAATACGTTATTTGACTACCGAATATGTTACCACGTCATGTTGAATTTTTTTTAGTGTTTATTTGTAATAAATGTAGGAAAAAATTGTGCTGATTTCAATTAGTTAAATTAACATTTTTAAATAAAAACGGTTTGTAAAAATAACAATTTTTTAAATAGAACGTTTATTAGAATTTTGTAATTTCTTCGATTATTCGTTCTTTATAAAATTTATAATTTTTTAAGTTACAAAACCGAGAAATGTGTTTTTAACGTAAGTTAGTACAATTAATTTTTTTGAGTGATTATTTGTAATATTGTACTCCTTGATAAGGCATGACAAAATGTTGTATACACTAAGTGTTAAAAAAATTCCAAAAATAACAACCCTTCAGATTTTAAAGCAATATTTTAAATTAGTTTTAAAATATTTTTCATTATTGTAGTTGAAAGAAATACTTTATATCAGAATTCTTGTTTATTAGTGATGTTTGTTGAGCGTACTTGTTTTACGCCCTGATCCTAAAACGACATGTAGTTTTGTGAACGTACGGTAATACTCGATTTATTGCGGTCTGAGACAAATGTTAGGATGCAATTACATAATTGCAGTAAAAAACATTTCAATACTATCTTTCGTATTTTTAAAGACTTATTGCTTGTGATACATGTTTGGTTTATTATGAGATAAAAAAATCGTTGTATTCTATTAAGAGTTTTTAAATTAAGTTATATTAATGCTACATTGAACGATATTAATGTTGTTTAAGCTTCCAATTTAAAAAAAAAAAACTTTATTATAAATATAATAATTGCTTTATGTATTTTTATTACTAGCAATTACTTTATGGATTTTTTTATTAGCACGTAATGTAGTAAATATAAATTTGCCACAGTTCTGTTTACTTTATCGACGGATAATGTGGATCACACACAATAGTTTTAAGAGATCATTTGTTAGTAGTTCTTATCATCGTCTTGCGTGTCAAACCAGATAAATTTTAATCTATATCTTTAAGATATATGAAAGAACTAAAGCTACTGTATAATTTTATGTTTCATATCATTGCTTGATATGATACTATAATATTTTGGCTGTTTGTGAGTTTTAATTTTAAATTCATAAACTTTACCTACACATTTAAAATTTTCTTAATTTATTAAAATAACCGCTAGCAGCATCAAACTTACTCTATTTTTATAGTCTCGTATTATTATTAGCTCTTTTATTCATTGATTTAGAAAAATTCTATTTAACTGCTGAGGATTGCGAGATACCGACATGAAAAGCCTGTCTGCTTGTATAATTAATTTTTTATGAAAAATATTTGAATATTCCTTGATTAAAAGTAGCTATTTTGAGTAATTAATCGCTAGCTCCACTAGAATTTTATCATTATTTATTTGCTCACATAATGTTTATTTTCGTCTGTCTTGACGGAAAATAACTGTTTTCTTAAATCTATCAAGTTATTCTGAAATGTTTTAGTCGGTCTAAAGATACGTATTAAATTAATATATTTTTTTCTGTTGTATTTCTGTTTCGTTTGTTAATAAATTAAACTACTCTATAGGCTTGATCGATTGTCTTGACCATATTTTTACTGCGTAAATATTTATGTCGGAAAGTTTGACCTAGTACACATTAAATCCGATTTGCTATATTTCTAAGGTAATTGAATAATCCCTGTTCTTTGTGCTATTTGTAGTTCTGTTTGTAAGCACATTGAAGGATGTTTAGTTCTGTTGCTTACATGCAAGGGTGCGCACACACTCAGCAGCACACATACACACACACACGCTCATTCACCATTTACCCATTGATTCATTCACCAGTAGGGGTTGTTATTTGTACTTGTGACTGTGTTCTATGTGGTTTCTTTTTAATGATAGTTAAACACGACCGCTCTGTTTTCTAAGTACATAATTACAGTCAAGAAGATTAATATTTACTATTAATAACAGATTAATATTCATAAAAAGGTAAGGTATGAATGGTGAATTAATATGTCTTTTAAATTAGTCTGTTTATTAGTATTTAAAAAAATACTTTTTGTGTGCCACAAAAAAGTATAATTGACAATTTTGTTCGTGTTAAATATGATATGAACAAAAATTTATCACATGAACAAAAAATTGTGAACACATTATAGGAGAGCATTTTCTGTTGGAGAAGCAGATCTTTAAAAGAAAAGACAATATGTATTCGTATTGTTTACGGCAAGGATGTGGGTGTACTCTTTATGCATAATATTTAGCTGAGATATGAGAGAGCGAATTACCTTGTCAGAATTTTTTTCATTCTAAATGAGATTGAACTAGTATTCATTAATTATGTGCTTTAATATTATTTACATAATTACATGCCGTCGTATTGATTGATAGAAAATGATCGTTAAAGGTAGAATGTACGATAAAGAAATGAAGACTGAGTATGAAAATTTTGATCTTATGCATCATTACTGGTCTTCGGAAGAGGACATACCTTCGTTCTTAAGAGAGGGTAAAACAGATTAGAAATTTATTTTTTATAAATTATTTTGGTGAACGTGGTGTAGTAAAAAAAACACTAAGTTTGTCAGCGTATCTGAAATCCTTGAAAATTCATTTCTTACCGGTATAACGCCCGTAAATTATGGATTTCGTATCGAAAAGTTACGATAAAAATATAAAAAATTACAATTATTAAATTTGTTATGATTTTATAATCAGAAAAACTAATACCTTTGATGCCCGTGAAAATAAGTTGTGGTAATAGACTTTACTGTGTTTTGGGGAAGACCTGGGTTGGCACAGCCCTGTCCAGGAAGGGGTGGACCGCTTAGGTGTCCCGCTGCCGGTGACTGGACAGGGATTCCCTTAGTGTTCCGATCGAAATTCGATGATGGGGGGCAAAGTAGTTAATCGATTTATCTTCAGTAATTTTTGCTTTGCGTTGATTATGAACCGCTCACGATGCGGTGTCTTAAATTTCAATGAGACTATTGAAAATATCTCTATGAAAAATATCTTTGGATCGGTTTGGTCTAAGAAAGGAGCATAAGAATTTGGCGGTTCACCATCTAACGGCCAGATTGAGAAGTGCAGCGCCGTAAAAGATTATTTATTATGTACAAGTTTTAATAAATAATTTTTCATCTTAATTTAGCCCATGACATTCCGGATTGCGTAATGAAGCTACTGTTGAAATTTGGTAAGATAAGTTTAGAGGTTCTTGAGATTTTTGGTAACGTACAAACAAACGTTTTCTGTGTATATAATAGAAAAAAGAAATTTATATTGTTCGCAAATATAAATATCGCTATTTTATTTACCGAGCTATTTATTCATGTAATTATACAGTAATTTATTTAATTTAAATTATAATTATCGTGTAAAATTAGCAAGAATCAAGTAAATGAAAATATAATAGTGAAAACTGTAATGATTCATCTTACAATAATATTACTGCAGTATAATAATATGGGACCGCATAAATATTAAATGTATATTTTGACTGTAATGTTTTAAATCGTATAAATAATAGTATATCGAAGATTATAAGTATTGATAATAAATTAAAAAAAAAATTATATATAATCGTTTTCTATATTTTTATTTCATAGATTCTAGAAATTTTAAAGATACGAGTAAAACACAATTGCACATTGTTAACAACACCAGATGGAGTGTAATTAATACAGGGTATTTTCGATCGTATGGTCGGGTTGGCTTTTTGTATAAAAAAGGAATAGCCATGTAAAACGATCCAGGCGTAATCATCGTCATTAATCCTCTGAAGTAATACCTTACTTATAGAATTATACAGTGTTTTCTGTAAGAAGAAAAGAATTTATTTTTAAAATAAATATTTTTAACTTTTTCTCAGTCATTAATCGTCGACAAAATTTTAATGACGTCAATTAATTATTCATACCGTATTAAGAAGAAATACAAACATTTTTGTTACATGTTTTGAAGATTAAAAAAAAAATCCTAAAACGTAAACTCCCGAGTCATATTATTTTTGTGTTACGGTTTTTGAAAGATTTGGCTCAAACATTACCTAAAAAAGTTGTTGGAGATTATGTATGTTTGATGACGTAACCTTACTTGTTGATGAACAGACATAAGCCTCCACCGAAATTTCATAGCTTTTCTCAAAAAAAATAAACGCAAAGAGACTTAAGTAGTTTTCCGTTGGCTTCTTTACTTAGACTAATATATTGTTGCGGATGCTTTTAAAATGCAAATGATATTCAGCTCTACTAGTGAGCTCTGTTAACCGTTGGGACTTGGTTTGTATAGAACACCTTATGCTAGAGAAAAACAGTAACGCAAATGAAGTATATAATGAAAAGTTAGTTATAATCTCGCAACGTTGTAAAAAATTATTAATTTTAATGTTATTGTAATTCAATTTTTATCCGATTCGTGAATAAACCGTTTAACCATTTAAAAATAAAGAAATCTATAAAAAAATATACGAATAAAGCTGTTGCTTTTATTTAGCACTGTATTCAATCCCTTAGTGATTTGTATTCCTATATACAGCGAAATTTTGAGGTAAGATTGATCACTCAAATTAACTATTAAAGCAGTTGTTAAAATGTTTAACGATTGTTGTCAATGGTTTTTTTTCTTCTTTTTTTTGTACATAGCGCTGTTCGGTGTAGCAGTTTTTTACCTCACTTAGCGTGTAGCATGATTTTTGTTAACGTAAGGATTTAAAAAATTCCTATTACCAACTCTGCTGTTTTATTTAATTTTTTTATGCCCGTTCATGCTTGTTTTTATTTTTCGCCTCAACGTATGTCAACTGACCGTGAAGGCTAATTAATTATTGAAAACCGTCACGATTTTTAAAAATAATTGTTTGTATCAATACGTCCCGATCCGGTTTCATTTTTGAAATAGATTTAAAATAAATTAGTTTACCTCGTTGACTAAAGTGTGAATATACTTCATCGTATTGAGTAATTCGTACTATTTTGTGCGTAGAAGAAATGTGGAGTCAAGTTATTTTGTTAGGTACATGTATGTTTCAAGGTAGGTGTTCGTACGAAATAAGTTTTCCATTAATTTTACCGTTAGTTGTAATCAACAAAACTACTAATAATATGTGATTCGTATTACTATTATAATTCAGTACTAACGGAAAATATTTATATACTGGTAGGTTTCTGTTGCGCGGTATGGATTTTTGAATCAAAATTTATGACTGTCAGTGAATTATTTACTCGGTTTCATATAAATCTTTGTTGTCAGTATCTTTTATGATTTCTTTCTTGAATCCAGCGGTAGAAATTTGAATATAACTTAATATTTCCAAATTTTAGATGCTGAATCATTTGTAGACGTTCAGGATACAGTTTCTACACGAAGTGAACTTTTGTGGAGCAGACCGATCGGTCTTGTTGAATGAGGAGAAGCGAGTTTTCTTTTCTATATGGACGTTAATGCGCGATAATGGACCCGTTCAGTAGAATTTGAACGATTGAAATTAACCGTTTTTCTTTCTGCACGTACTATAATACCCAAGCAAATGTTTAATAATTTGAAATCCTTCAATTAGTAAATCGTTCTTTAGTATTCATGATTTGCAAATTATGCATTTTTATTACAATCTGTAAAAAATTATTTCCTTACCAAAACAAATTATTTTTTATTAGAAAAATGAAATTGTGTTTTAAGGCTGTGATGGGCCGTATTATGATATTTACAATATTACAAAATTATTAACCAGTACAAGACTGCGCTGCATTTATATATCACCCTCATCTCATTGGTCCATGGGAGGGGGAGGGGGTTTGCGTATTGTTCACTAGTTGAACAAATTGCAACGTATATATTAGAAGTATATATATATATATTTATAATTTCCAACTTAATTGTACAATTTTTCAGAAAATGGTGATAATAGATAATAGAAACTGTTGATTATGTAGAGTAGTTACTACTATTGGTTGACAATCGATTCTAAATAATCTACATTTTTCTATTTATCTAGTTAACATTTAACTGTAAATTGAAGTGGTTTTTTTTTCTAATTAAATATATAAGAAATTAAATACATAATAATAAGTTTAAAATTATTTTTTGTTTGTTTGTTGTTTAATTATTCATTTTACCTGTGTATTAAAGAATAAAATGTATCTTTTATATATTTTGAAATTTTTGACTTTTTGCTTCTTTTTACAATTGTTCTATGGGGAAAAATGAAAATGAGAATTTTTAATTTTTCAAATTTTTTTTAACGTATTATAAAAACATTTCATTGATTTCAGAACATTCTAAAAGTAAAACAATTACACGAACTCGTCCCTAATAAATAATCGATTAAGTTACTTAGACGTAGAACCTCTTCGGAGAAAAATAATTTTCTGTACTTGGTTAAAGCTTGTTCTGTTTTCTTCCTTTTGAAAATGTTATCTGGTATTTTTCTCATTTACTTCAATACGTAAAACAAATCCCAACAAGGTTTTTCGCTTTCCTTTAGTGCTAGCACTTGGTGAATATATTATTCGTCGCACTCGTACATCAAGTTTCGCTTAATCGTTTCTTGTTAGTGGTGTCCGTGAAATTCTGTTTCAGTGACGTTCGCCGTCTCAGAAAATATTTTAAGCTAACTTTGTGTCACCATTCTTGATTACAGTGTTCGGATTATTACTATTCCACCAGTATTTTATTAATGCCACCTCAGTAGTGCGGCCATCAATCCCGCGCGAATAAAAAGGCAAACATTTCATTGTATCATAAGCATTCTATTCGTTGGATATGGTATGGAATATTTAAAAACCTTTTTTTGCTTTCAGTTAAGACTTAATTCTTATTCTGTATAGAATAATATCGAGTTAATTACTTGACGTGAAATTATTTATAAGATTATTAGGAAATTTTACGTTCATCCTCTTTTTCTCTGAGCAGTTGTAGCTTTAATTAATCGTCTGTTCCTACGTGTGTGACATTACTCTAAAATAGTCCGAACTTTGTGTCTATGTGTGATTGTGTGCTTTTTTGACGGGTTGTTAAAATGTCATCGCTTCTGTTAAATGCCAGCTAATAGGGGATAACGCTGCAGCAGCGACCTTAATTTGTTCAACACTCCTATACGATAATCGTGTCCCCTCTTTCCTCTTCTTTATGAAAGGACTAACGGAATGGTCCATTAGGAGGTACGTTAAGTCTTCGTCTGAATTGAATTCTAGTATCGATTCGATATTCTAAAATTAGCAAGAAAATTTTATTCTCTGACTTGGTGTGCTTTGCACGCTCGGTTCCGGTCGATCGATGAAGGAGTTTATCTGTAACAATAACTTTTCTATTTTTAGATGTGTTTGTTTATTCGATGATATTGCAATTACTGCATGCAGAAATTAATCGTTGAAGTTATTTATAAATCGACAAATGTACGTATTTGGATTTCTGATAATCTCGTTTTAATACCGTAACGGTTCTGTAACTTGTTAAATCCTTTCATCATTGTAAGCGGTCAAACCTCTATATTAAATTTAATTGTTGCGGAGAAGTTTTGGTTGTATTTATTGAATTATCATAATGTTAAGAGGAAATTTTTATTTATTACGCTTGGGATATTAATTTGAATGGGTTTTTACTCTAGAATACTGTAATTTATACTTCTTTTAGTATTAAAATATAAATAGTATTAAAGTATTAAAATAAGTAAATTATTTTCGGTAATTAAATGAGATTAATTCTCTCCATTTCACAACCAAAATTATACAATCGTAACTGATAGTAATAATATAATGTAAAATATTTTTTTAATTTAAATTATTTTATGTATTTCAAAAATTTGAATCCAAAATTAAAAACCGTTATATGGGTTTTGTATAAATGCTTTAAACACTTTTTATTATGTTTATTTTAATAATTTATTTGAGATTAAGCCTTGTCCCTTAAATATTTCAGTTCGGCAACCGCTTACTTATGAGAAGAGATAAATCAGAGGCTTGAAGTGTCGGTCAAAGCCGAGAAAATGGCTGCCACGATCTGTCGAATAATGGCCAACATCGGGGATCACCGCTCGTCGCAGCGGAGGGCTTTGTCTCAGGTGGTCCTCTCGAAAGTACTGTATGGAGCCTCAGTCTGGTCCGTTGCGCCGGACAGGGGGAGAGCCCGTGCAATTCTTAGTCGGGTGCATAGAGCTGTCTTCCTTCAGGTACGCTGCGAGTACAGCACCGCCTTAGGTGATGCCACCGGTGTAGTGGCCGGAGTTGCGTCCCTGGATCTCCTCGATCGGAAGAGGGAGGAGATGTATAGGGAAGCGGATAAGGCGGATGCGAAGGCATCGCTTGTCTGCAGGTGGCAGGAGAAATGCGATCAGTCGACGAAAGGCAGATGGACCTACAGAGATAACTGGACCGAAAACACGGGGAACTAGTTAACCCAGTTCCTTACGAGTCACTGGTGTTTCAAGGCATACTTGTGCGCGCGGACGCTAAGACCCTCCGTGGAATGCGGTTACCGCGGGGAGAAGAACACGCAGAACAAACTGTGTCGTTTGCGATCAGTTACTGCAGCATAGGGAAGCATGTAGGAGAGAATTAGACGTTCTTACCCCAGAGAACGTCATCGGAACTATGCTACAGATCGAACGATCGTGGCACGCTGTGTCTACGATGTCGGTTAAGATCATCAGGGGTGAATAAGTACCTCCGAGTTGCCCTACAAGGTAGAGGTTAAAGAAAAATTGCAGGATCCCGGATAAGTTTGAGGCGTGGGGCTAGCTATGGAGACGCAGATGAAGACAAGAAACATGGGGTAATACCGTATCCCCTATTGTAGAGGGGAGGGTTTTAGTGGGTAGGCCCGCAAGGGAGAGAGTCCTGTACTATTTTGCGGTACGATCATAGTATTATAGCATACGAGACATATGGTGCTTATAAAAGGCTTCTCCTCTTGTGAAGAAAAAATTTAAAACATTAAATAAACGAAACCGATTACACTTAATATCTTTGAAAATTGCTGAATAATTTTTAAATACATTATTAGGTAAAAACAAAACCATTTTAAAAAAGAAAAAGGCTTGTTGCACTCCGTATTCATTTTATTTCTATATTGTTTTTGTACGATTTACCTTTAAAAAAACGAATGAATGAAAAAAAATAGAAAGGAAAAATAAAATAAATAAAAGAAGGAATAAATACGAAAATAAATAAAAAATAAAATAATAAAAATAAAATAGAAAGAAAAAAGCAGAAACCGCTGAAATTTTCGCAAATATTTTTGTTTCAATTTGTTTAGTGCTAAAACGCGAGGCATGTGAAGGAATTTTCGAAAAAAAAAAGAATTTTACAAGAAGAATTAAAACTCTTGCTGAGAATTAAAAAAAAAATATATTTTGAAGTTAGCCCAAAACTTTGTAGGATTTAATTTTTGCCTTCGTATTTAAACAAAAAAATATATATATATTAGAATTTATATTGAAAAATAATATTTACTTAGGGTGAGGCGTGCTCGAAATTAATTTTAAAAGGAAGCAGTTTTTTAACACCTCTGTTCTGGTCTAGATGAAAAAACGTGGAACATTTCGTTGAATTATTCCATCCCTTTCTTTGTACCCGACTCTTCCAAGAGGAGGAAAATTTGTTAAGATGCTATATTTATTTTGTAATTCAAGAACGGCTGCGCTGATATTCATAAGATACATATCAAAAGGTTCGAGTCAGTAACGCGAGTGAGAGTTGGTACAACTCGATTGCCGTGTGTAGGACGCGGTCGACGTGTCTGACTAAACAGCAGGAATACTCTTCCAACTAAATAGCTGCTTTAACTAGGTTCTTATTTTATTAAATATGTATATTTCATTCGTAAATTACATATAAAAATATAAATCTAAAATAGTCTGCTTGAGTTAACCGCCTAAATTGATGTAGTTTTTACTGAGGTTATTCAGCATTTCTGTGCTCTTCTTGAATTTTATACACGTGGTCGCTGTTTTTCTTCCAGCTTTCTGCAATAATTAATAGTTTCCTTTCGCAGAATTTTCACATCATCGATGTTATAAGTGGCAATATTTTCCGCGACTCCAGTACTTTACTTCAGCCCCACATAAGTTCTGAAGCATGGAGCTCAGGAATTTGTAGAGGAAGTCTTAAAACGGGATATGACTATTTAAAAATTTGTATAATTAAAATCATTTTTATCTTGCCCTCTATGGATTTAATTAAATAGTATTTCTCATGCATTCTCGAATAGGGGATTTTAAAGCTCGAACATAGCATTAGGGTTCGTTGTGTACAACCAATACATTCCTAGGAGGGGTTTTCGGTAAAGATGTTTCATGAAGCGGTTTGAGTTATTATTAAAAGTCATTCGGATGTGATGGATCTCTTGTCGAAAAACTGACTGCCACGTTTCAGTGAATTTGGGATTAAACCGTTATACAATTTGTGTGGAATAATAATTAATCGGAAACATTTAGAAATTTGTATACGAGTTATATATATTTTTCGGTTAGATGCACCTGTCACTTGCTTTGAGGGTTTGAACCGCGGTGTTTTCCATATAAATTATTGCCTTACCTTGGTATTTTTTAATATTTTAAAATATCATAAGTTAATTTTATTTCGTCGGTTATAAAAATCGATTGTATAATTTAAAAGTATGTTATTCCAAATCTGTAAGTTATATGCTTGAGTAATATTCGTACATAACATCATTATTACTTAATATTTAGCCATTAGTTTGGTGTAAACGTTTTTTTAATATTGTTGGTAAATCATTTAGAAAGGACATGTTTCAGAACTTAAAATAAAAATTCCTACTCAACGTCCCCTTCGTTCCATAATGAATATATGTTCTTGATAATGTAAAAAAATACATATATTGTCCCGTGTTTCGCGGCTCGATCAGGATATTGAGAGGTTGACAGTTTAGAATGTTTATATAATTACAATTTATTGATTTATAATGTTCATAATTACAGCCAGATAAATTAATAATAATAACAATAATGATACTAATAATAGTAATAATAATAATAATAATAATAATAATAATAAGTGGCAATTAATGAACACAAATATTAATATAGTAATTACAACCACAATAATAATCAGGATAATAGTAGTACACGATAATAATATTACATGTCAATAACAACAAATCAAACAATTAATACCTAACATAATACATGACAAAATCAAAACAGTAAGCGTAACATAAAAACAGCGTAATCAACAAAGAATAACAATCAAAATATTTCACATCAGGTAGTGATAAATGCTACTAGTAAATAATAAATACAGATTACACACAAGACAGAGTTCAAAATAAATTATCATTCGGAATTTATTCCAGGTAGATAAATAGAAACCTAGACCTATTAACAAAAGAATTGCTAGTCTTAACCCTGTTTGGCCACTAGTCTTGTATTAAGAAACAATTGTATAGTGTACACTTGCAAATGCCTTTGCTATCTACCCTAACAGTTTATGAATGAAGTTTATTGCATTATTTTTTCTTTCACTTATACACTTATAGTTTTACTGTAACTCACTGATAGTATTTCTTGTTTACTGGATATATTCGTGGCGTCATCTTCCTCGTATCGAACTGGATTCAAGATTCTCCTCACTGGACTGACGTCTCGCAGACTCACACCGTGACACTCCTTGCTGGATCGACGTAGTAGGGTCTCGCGGGACTGGTTCTCAAAACTCCGCCGAACCTACACAACTAGCAGAATAGAACCGATTTTCAGCTTGTCTTCCCGAGCTGTTTATACTGCTAGCTTCTTTACCTGCCGGACCGAACCCAAGTGTAAGCGTATGAACAGACGACCGAGGCTTTTGTTTCCATGAATTCCAAACCGGGTCTCTTCTCACCGTACAACAGGTGTTCATTGTGTGTCAGGGGACAGTATAACAAAATACGATTGTAAAACGGACCTATTCTTTATAAAAAGGGTTCTCCTTTTTGTCCCTTTCTGGATTCCTCCAATTATTGTTCTTTATATTACAATCATGATAATTGGTAGGAATCCGTTACTCAGGCTCGCTATACCGGTTTTGTTAACGGTATTATTAATTAAAAAGAAAAACATATTTTTGAAGACGTGGGGTTCCTCCTTTGGAACTTCTGGCACTATATGAATATTAGATTACGTATTACTTAATAAAAAACTTAGTTTTTTTAAACATTTTGGATGTATCTTTGAGAATAATAAAAGATTAAATAATCAGACTTATCTTGTAACCGGAGTCGCTGTAATCAGACAAATTTTCAGGAAACAGGAGATTTGCAAAAATTATAAACATGAAACTATCGTATTTGAAAAAGAATTACATTATTTAAAGGGAAAAATAGAAAAATAATGTTAAAATTGTAGGAAAATTACAATTTTTAATGTTATGCTGACGGTGATCAAGAAAAGTGTAATAATAATACAAGTTAAAAGTATAAAAGTTAATGTTTATCGTTAATTCAAACTATTGCTTTAGCTTCCTAGCATCTGTGGCGATATGAAAATAAAAATGTACTCTAATTATCATTGGGGAACAAAAAATAATTTTTTTTTGTCTCGGGAAGAAAAATATGTATTCTGATAGTATTTTTTCTCCTGAATTCAAATATGTTTTTTTTATTCGTTTTTCCCCATCACGCAGGTCCGTACGGATAGGAACGCAAATTACCAAATCCGTCCATAAATAAAAATTAAAATTTATAACCGCCACTAAGTAACCAATGAAATGCGCCCGATAATAAAAAGATACAGCAGCAAGGGACATTGTCCAGGCTCTGCGATCTGTAGGGGGAAATATTGAAACTCCCGCCATTCTTGCGTTCCGTTCCAAAGGTTCTGTTGTATATTTTGAAATTTAAAATCGCAGACACAGTACAACATAAGGGAATATGTTTCACCATTTACGGGATGACAGACTCTAGCAAAGAGAAAACTTCTACTATGTGAACGCTTGGTATTCAGAAAAGCGGAGCTAAAATTTAGATACTTTATCAGTAATATTAAAAAAAAATGAAAGTTAATTTGACTATACTGAGAAGCAGTATAGTCTTCTCATTCTCATACAATCTTAATCAAGAAGAGTTTTTTTATTAATATCGTATCAAATACATAAATAACTTAATACAATTTTGTACTTCTAATATTCACAGAAAAAGTAAATTAAGGATTTACTTTATAAACGGATTAGTTGTAAAAAAATTAATGTTACAATACCTTAGTATTAAATAAAGTCCTAATCTTAATTATGAAAATGTACAGAAGCCTAAATTATAACCTCCTACTGAAAATGAAATAAACAGCTTTCAATTTAAATAAAATTTATTAAATTAAAGAAACCCATCTAAAAACAGTACGGCTAATAAATACAAATTTCACGTAAAATGAAGTTATTACCTCATATTATAAGGCTTATTATAATAAACCGTCAATTTATGAATAAAAACTAATCTGTTAATTAGAAACTTCATATAATATTCTAGTTATATAAAATGTACCGACTTACGGATCGAAATATATAGCTATGCAAACTTGTTTAGAAATATATATGCACTTGACAAGCGTACATACCCTCACCTTAATTATTCATAGTACTATACTATCCTGTACTTTAGTAAGAAATGCAGAGATAAAATACACAAACATACTTTTAAACATTCATGAATATGCAATACATTCCTTAATATATCAAACACAAAAAAAAAACAACAGATAGTACGTTTTTGTATGATACAAATGAACACAATTTTTGAAAAATTGGATAAGATTTTGATAATATTTTTGGTCGTACATTGGAGCATCTGCAAACAATAAGTTATTTAAAAAAAAATTTTCTCAGAGAAACTAAATTTTAAAATTAAATTCTCACAAGGCAGTTTTCAAATACATTTCAAATTCAATAAAGGTATTTTTTGAGTCTTGGTTACTTAGTGGCGGTTATAAATTTTAAGTTTTATTTATGGACGGATTTGGTAATTTGCGTTCCTATTCGTATGGACCAGCGTGAAATTTATTTACTGGTTCTGATCGTGAGAGACTAAGCTTTTGAGCCTAGTAATCCCGGCGTGATTCCCCTTCAGTCCATCCACTGAAGTCCTTTCGGTACCAGCACCTATGGGCTAGCAGGAGTGCCCCTAACGGAGCCCTAGTTATTTGAAGGAAGAAATACGCCCCGTTCTCCGGAGGAAGTCGCATATGCTGACTAAATGAAATTGTGGTCTCTTTGTGGGACGGTGTGGGGTGTTGTTTAGCTTTTTGTGTTTAGTTTAGCTTTAGCTTTATGTTTAGCTTTATGTAACAAAATTTAATTGCGAAAATGGTCACTTTTGCGGCCGGAATTTTCGCGCGGTTTCCATTTATAGGTTACACGATACAGAGACTCCTAAGCCTGGTTTGTCATTTTTTGACTCTCGTACCGCCTCTTCACGGTGGTTCGTTTAATACGGCTTGAGGCCGTTTTCTTATATCCTGTGGAGTACGATCCTCTTGGCAGATGTCGTGTTCGACATCTGGTTTACACCAAATTCTGGTTCGACACCAGAATTTGGTTTATTATACGCCGAAATCAGCCGATACACCATGCCTAGATGCTCCACATGTACACAAGTCTGCTCCATTACGTCAGTGTGGAGGTCGACCCGCGTGTGTATATGGCGTCCGGCGTGTGTATATGGCGTAAAATTGCGGTTCCGCCGCGACAGGGGGTCCGGGTCGTATTGGCTTATCCGTTCTATACGTAAAGTAATTCCGAATGGTTAGTTGTTTGTTCGCATTCAGACACGTCTCGGACAACAGTATTACGTCTATTGGTAAATCCTTGGCCAGACGGCAAAGTTCCGCCGTCTTGCCTACTACTGAAAACAGAACCTTTGTATGTTTTAGTTCTACAACCGTAAAGTTGTAGGCGAAACGAAACATGAACGCTCTTGATAACGATACAACGATTTTGAAGGTTACCGATGACTCGTGCCGGTTTTACTGAGGAATGTGAGGTATGAAGCGATTGTCTTCATCATTCAGCCGAATATACTGTCGAAAATCGGTACGCAGGGCTTATCGAATGCAGTCGATACTCATTCCTACGAGTAATATTGCGTAGTTATCTTTTGGGAAGGCTATATAATGAACATCATTGCTATTAGAGAAAGCAACTCTTAACTCGTGGTACAAAAGGCACGCACAGCTTAACATTCGTTAAGTCGCTAGGCATACAGCTTCCTTGAAAAATATGTTCATCATTAAATCGAATTACGATTTGATTACCAATTATCAAAAGTTGAAATTACGCGATTATGTCGATGGGCAACTACTCCAAAACTTTATACAATCCATTTGGAGACGACGGTGAAAGGACTATCTTCAGCAACGTAACAAATGGCGTCTTCCTATACGTCATCTTTCGGTTGGAGATGTAGTTTTGATCACCAACGAAAATAATTCACCCATATATTGGAAACATGGAGTTTAACTCAGGTTTATCCGGGTTGTGACAATTTAGTTAGAATTGTCGATGTACACTTGGCTAATGGTACACTAGAGACCTATACATAATTCATGTTTTTTACCAACTTTTAAAGATTAACATAAATTTAAAAAAAAATAAATAATTAGATAATTTAAATGGTGATATTTTTAAGATATATTATTTGATATAATATTTATATTATTATTGTAATTTCATGTTATAATTGTAATCTCATGTTATGATCTAATTTGTTGATTAATGTATTGTTGTTACAAACTAAATGCATATTAATGTAATTTTTATTCACGTTCATATTGCTCTACATTTTAAACAATTTACAAACTGGTTGTTATACTACATACATGTACACTCGCACATACGTACATACAACATATACATATGTTATTTTTGTAGAGGATTGATGATCCCAAACGGAATAGATTCCCGACATTTATGTATTATTTATTTATTATAGCGGAAAGATTTACCATAATTTATTTATTTGATGCATTATTTACACTAAATCTTCACTGAAATTAGATGCTCGCCAATGAATACACTTACACGTCATAAGGACTCACGAACAACACTTTTAAAGAAATCCTAATTATGAGATTTAGGTACAGTAAGTACCTAAATTAGGTATGGATTATCCGATGTCGATTAGGTATAGATTACCCGATTTAATAGTAAACAGATTATTAAGATGTATATGCACTTGTTATAAAGAAAACATTGGTGATAAAGCAACTTATATATCTGAACTCTGTGATTATTATTATTTATTATTGTATTATGTACAACCGATGTGATCATAAATTGAACTACTGATTCAATAATTTAGCTATAAGCGATTTGTATAATTAATTTTTTCTGATATTTATGTCATATTCTATAATATACATTTAAAATATAATTTATTATTTCATGTTATTAGCTGTAACTTTTCTTTATTAATCATGTTATTATACAACATCTTAGATTATCATTTGTTGTATAATACATATTTCTAAATATATTGTTAAACTTATTGAGATTACAAACAAAGATTATATTATTTCATGTTATCACTTGTTACATTTCATTACACTATTGTAAAGGAAAAATCCTCTGGATTTTTGACGGGCAGCTGTGTTCAGTTTCATGTCCTTTATTAATGGTAAATAACCTATCTAATTCTTTTCTTATTACTTATGTAAAACGATATAAATTCGTTAATCTAGTTAAGTTCAACAGCTGTTTTATATATTATATTTTTTCTTTCTAATAGTTTTGTTAGTCTAAATCAAACAGTAAAAGAGGTAACTTAAAATGTGAAACTAAATATAAATACATTAACTATAATATTATTTAAACATTAGTATTGTACATGTACACCATTTTAAATTTAACAATGTTAGATAATGATATAATATTTAAATAAGTGAAAATGTATCTAAGTGTGTTATAAATTAAATATAAATAAAATATATATTGATCAGACTAACAAGGACTTTATATAAAGGTGTTAATGATCCAGCGGCATCAACTCTGAATAATGGAAGATGCATTTAGGTACAGTTATTCGAACCAACATTCACGTTACTGCAAGTGCTGATCACTCTATACAAAAAATACAGGGGACAGAGTTATGTAATCGTGCTGAATAATTACCTTCAGCTTGTGCAGGATTCTTACCGACCACTGCGTTGTTTACCGCAATGCACATCGCATTTATGTGATAGTTCGAGATGAATGTTAATTTACGTAGTGATAGATTTATATTTTTCCTGCGTGTAATGTTTTTTGTGTCTAACGAAACAAAACCATACTGCAGTTATATCTAAAACACCGCTGTGGATAGAATATATACTAACTAAACGCTGTTAGTTAGTGAACGTAGTAGCATTTTTATTGTTATTTTATTGTTTATTTATTGTTATTTTTTTTTTAGTGAAGTAGCATTTTTATTGTTTTTTTCTGAAACTGTATTGCAATTTAGGCGAAGATTTTTATTTTCCCCTGGTTAACAGCCTGAGAACTGTCTGTATATTGAATCCTTTTAGTGTTTACTCGAGTTCACGAGTTTTTTTTTATCTATGAGAAGTATGATGAGAAATATTAATATATAAAAAGATTTGTTACGATGCGACCGATGAAAAAACACAGTGTAGTTTCTGAAGTCGACTTCCATGAGATTTAGATCCGGTTTTTGTTTAGAATTTTAATTTCTCACTACGGACAGCCTAAAAAGATTACCATAATCAAGACTTTCCATTTGGGGGTCGAGTGACTCTCCGTCAAAAATTCAAACACAAGAAAGAAAAAAGAACTCAGATAAATGTCATACCGAGTCTTTAACTGAAATGTTTAGTTTCTTATGAAAGGTCTCGACTTTTCGTTCACTAATAGAATATACACTACTAACATCATGACCGTAATACCGCTTTATTATGCATCTTTATATAAAAGCTATTTTCACTATTCTATTAATTGTAGAATATAATTTATATTATGTTATTATAATATTTAATTAAATATTATAATTATTGACACGTTCACATGTTTTTAGTATTTTATCATCACGCTAAACGAAATCGAAATTTTTAAGTAAGCAGGCATACATTTCGTCAGATGGCTTAAGCTGTCAGGGTTAAGAAAATACTAGGATATGTATCAGAAGGTTAATAAACTTATTAATAACTTACATATAAATATAATAGAATATGATTATAATATTATCAGGATAATTAATAATAATTATTAATGAATATTATTAATTATTAACAGAAATAATAATAAAGGTAATTCCATTTGTTGTATATTACGGTGAAGGGTAAACAGTACAATTACAGCTGAAAAAGAAATAATCAATATGCACTTTAACAAGATAATAAAAATAACTGATATCAAAACTACCAAAAAAACAATTTCATTGTAAAAGTTTTAGTAAATCTCATTATCAACCCCCTAAAAAAAAACTATTTTTAGTTGTAAAGAAGTCCAAAAAAACAATTCTGAATACCAACAAAAACAGAATGATATAAAAAAAAAAAAATGGTGAACAATACAAATCCCCGACAAACACTTACAGTGTGAATGCATCCCTTTAAAAAACAACTGTTTGCCCCGAATCCGGAAAAATTTATTTACAAAGAAACTGTATACTATTTGTTGCTCTCAGACTTCTCTAAAACACCATTGGTTGCTTCAATTGCAGAGAAAAATTATTTAATAATTTAAGTCGTGCAAAAACTTGAAAGAATTGAAAATACGCGTCAAGGATCTGTTTCAGTTGCAGAATTATGTTACTATAAATAGATGTGGGTTATTACACTGAAAGAAGAAAAACAATAATGTTTGCTAACGTAAGACAACAAGAAAAGCAGTCTTCAACAAATTAACGTAGAAAAAATCAGCCCTGTTTTTTGAGGGATGCCTCAAACACACCGACAAACTTTTACACTGTTTTTCGGGCGTTGCATTATTCACCATTTTTTTTTATATCATTCTGTTTTTGGTTGGTATTCAGAGAAAACAGTTGTTTTTTGGGTCTCTTTTCAACTAAAAATGCTTTTTTTTTGGGGGGGGGGGGAGTTGAAAAGGAGATAAATTAACACTTTTACAATAAATTGTTTTTTTATGGTTGTGATTCCTTTATTTACTTTATAATTTATTATTTTATATAACTTTGTAAATTTAATTGTAAGTAGATATAAAATGAAATATTAAAATATTTTAATAATATATATATATGTATATATTATTATTATTATTATTATTATACTAGCTCTACCCGCCACGCTTCGCTGTGGCACATTGTGGTTGCATGAATGAGAAACAAAACAAAGCATACGTTTCATAGAAGTTTAATTTTGCAATACTTGTGGATATACAATATTTTTTGTTTTTCCACTGTCTGCGTAGATATAAAGGCTATCTGGTTTGCCGACTCGGGAACACGCAACATACAGTTGCCCATGTGAGAAGCAATCCGCATCTAAATCTAAACCACACAATTCTAAAGATTGACCTTGAGCTTTATTGATTGTGATTGCAAATGCCAATCGAATTGGGAATTGCTATCTTTTAAATTAAGATGGTGTATCGGTCGGGATTATGGGTATCCGAGGAATACCCATTCTTCACCTTATTCTTCACCTTTGAAAGGCCCCGTTATAATCGTTGCTTCCACTACGTTATTCATCAATTTCTTAACTGCAAGTCGCGTGCTGTTGCAGAGTTTTGGCTGATTAATATTCCGCAACAAGATAATTGTCATTTTTTGATCGAACCGTTGCTAGAATCAATCTAATGAGGAATGTTTTCCCAGTTCCTCCTGGCGCATCCAAGAAGAAGGTCCCCCCAACTCCGTCATTTATCATTTGCATTATGCGATCATAAATGCCTTTCTGTTCACGCGTTAATTTGGGAATGTTTGATGGGACATATGACTGAAGATCACCAATGTTGTAACTCTGTTCACGGCGTAAATCACATCAAATGAACCAATCGCAGCTCGGGTGGGTGCTGGCATTCCCAATTGACTAAGAACTTTATTTGCAATAGCTAAGCACTTGTCTTCAATATTTATCAGTGCTTCGTTGTAAATGCCTTCTGTAAATTCCATGGTCATATTCGTTTTTTCTAGGCGTACTCTATGCAAAATATCCTCAGCCATATGCGATCGATATCTTTCCCATAACTCTGTGGGAGTTGATGGGAAGCCAGCGGTCAATATAATTGCGAATAATGCGCGAATTTGGTTTGGATGTGCAGTGTTGCACGCGTCATTAATACATATATCCCACTGTTGGTCGTTTTCTAATAAATTCTGAGCTTGGTGAAAGGCGCAGCGCAATCACGACACGATCACACAAAAGTACCTCGATTAAAGTGAATATTTAATTCGGATTGTATAATAATCTGAATCAGATGCAAGCGGATACGTTTTTTTTTTTTTTTGTTAATAAACAATGTAATTGGAAACAGGTATTGTTTCACATGTGACTGCGATTGTCGTTAGCTAGTATGGCGAGTGTTCCCCTCGCTTCCGGCAGATGGCGCGGAAGCTGTTAAATATAATTCAAAGAAATTTGTTACTTAATCAGTTGTGATTTTGTTTACATTTGCAACGGCCATACGGGCTCTTTGTGATTGGTCGTTGTGTTTGACAGCGGCCATCTTGCATTGATCTGATTGGTTTTCCTTTGTTTACATTTCCATCTGATTTATTAGCCTCTTATTTATTAAAAAACTGTACAAATTAAAAATAGATAGATAGATTTATTAAAAATAGATGAAAACAATCTTTGATGCGGGTTATATATCGTGCTAAAAATTTTTTTATGGTTTTTTTTTTTTTAAGAAAATACAGATGTTTTAGCAGTTGAATATAATTCAAAGAAATTTGGCGTTGTGTTTGACAGCGGCCATCTTGCATTGATCTGATTGGTTTTCCTTTGTTTACATTTCCAAATTAAAAATGTACAAATTAAAAATAGATAGATAGATTTATTAAAAATAGATGAAAAGAATCTTTGATGCGGGTTATATATCGTGCTAAAATTTGAGCTCAATCGGTGCAGAACATTTTGAGTTTTTGAAGCCGTACACAAACGAACATAACATTTTTATATATATAGATAGTGTATAGTCGATAGTCGATAGAATTTTTTTTCTTCAAGTAAAAAAACAATTCAATTTGTTCATAATAAAAACATAAACTTTCCTTTCCATGAACAATTTTCCTAAGTCTGCCCAGCTGTAAGCTCGATGTTCATGTATGTTAATGAGTTTCTTTTTAGCTATAATGGTTTATTTGATTATGAGTATACTAGTATCACCGTCGCGGTTTCGCCCGCACTATATGGTTGGACTACGCCGTATAGTTACGCACTATATTTATCTGAAGAATATTTGCAAGCCCAAATGTAGTGAATATCTCGTTCAGTATATTCTGAAATTGAAAATTTGCAATCATTTTTCAAAGTTTTTTTACGTTTCTTTACTGCTTTCAAGGTTAAATTTCGAAAAATCTAGAAATTTGTTTTTAGATATTCACATGAAGATTACACACCAAAAATGAAGTTGATATCTTCGTTTGTTACCGAGAAATTAAAAACAAATTGTAAATTGCTTTGTTACTCCATTCTAACCCTTTATACTCGGAATTTCAAAAAATACTTTTTTAGTCTGTACTTGCACAGTAAGGGAAACATGTATACAAATTTTCTTCAGTTTATCTTCTGTAGTTATCCGGGGGTTGATAAGCTGAGAAGTCAGTTAAGATAAGTTGCTTTAAAAGTACAGATATCCACTTACACACACACACACACACGCGCGCGCACACGCACACACACACACACATACACACACACACACGCGCGCGTTATTATAGTACACGTTATTTTTAATACACACACACACACACACACACACACACACACACACACACACACACACACACACACACACACACACACACACACACACACACACACACACACACACACACACACACACACACACGTTATTATAGTACACGTTATTTTTAATATTATTATCTAGGTAATGTTTGTGTTTAAATTTTTAAACTTCTGTCCTGCAGAGGTTGTATAATATAGTGATTCTTATTATAGAGTGCTATACTGTGTTTAATGTAATGCACTATCAGACTTCTTTCATTATTGATCTCGATTCATTGTGTTAGGCTCAACAATAAATCTTGATCGAATTCGAAAATCATTTAAATTAAGTCTAGTCGTATTTACTGTCACTTTTACGAAGATATAATGGTACTGTAATATGTAGAAAACTTCAGTTCAATAAAATTGAATGGCGTGAATGAAAAATAAATAAGACCATCAAAAAAACCCACCTATCGCTATTTTATTGATATTAAAACGCATATAATTATAAAAGAAATCATATAATTTTTAGAATACAATATAAGAAATAATTCGTTATTTGTATTTATTTTAAACTGAATTCCTTAATGGATGTGGTGCAAAAAACGATGAAATAAAGCTTTTTAGTGTAAAAGAAGAAAAAGTATAAATATCTTGTCGAAGAATGAAAAATGAACTTGTTTATTTTAAGTTGACCGGCAACAAATACTGACGGAACGTTGGAATCGCTCGTTTCCCTTGCAGTCAACAATATAGTAAAAGAAGCTGCACCGTATTGATCCGACTCTTTTTTTTATGCATATAATATTTAAAATCCATTATAAACTTCCTCCGTACCGGCTTTTAACATGAATTACTTTCTCAATTTGAACTTATTTAACTTAATCTCTTGGCAACAATAAGTTACTTTACTTTCTAACAAATATAAAACTAGAATTGCAAAATGTTTAATTATATTTCAATTAAATTTATTATCTGCAATTATTTTAATTAACAAAATTTTTATGATATTTAAAAATTATTCATCGTTGAGAACAACGATGAAGAGACCGTTTTGGCTTAGATTTTACGTTTTTTTATAATTTTTGCTAGAAAGCGAAGTCACTCAAGAATGCCTGAATTTATTTTCGTTATTATGAATAAATTTTTGTTTAAATCTGAAAAAAGGGTTCAGATTTCCTCATTTGTTAAGTTACCTCTTTGACTCTATAATAAAAGAAGAAATAAACAGTTACAGTATTCGTGTCAGATAATTTTCCTGTTTATGACAAATTATGTTACATTAAAGTTCGGCTTCAATCTACAACATTATTTGGAGTACGGTTTGTTCATCAAACTTGGTCAGAAAATATTGCAATTTTAGTGTTAATGTCGCATGTAAACTTATTAAACAACTATATCTGTTTTAAAATGGGCATATTGGACTTTTTCTATACGTCGGTAATTGTTGCTGTAATGCCTCCGGAATATCATCAGAAATGTTTATTACTTTATGCTCCAGTTGAAAAAGGTGTGCTTAAATTTTTATTAAACAGAATCTAAAAAATCACAAAAATCACAAAAATATCCATTTTTCTCGTATTTTCCTAGATAACTCGAAAATTGTTCATTATAGGGAAAAGATCGAGAAATAAGAAGTTTTGTTATTTAATTTTATATACAATCATCGGTTGCAAATCGAAAAAAATATGTTATTATTGATGCAAAAGTAGCAGTAACTGTCAAAAAAAAGAAAAAAAAAGGTTTTTTGGGGAATTTTTTTCTAGTACTTAAAATATATATCGGACCTTCAGATTTTGCCTGAAAGAACTTTTTGATATGATAAAGCTATGCGCCAAATTTCAACAAAATTGGTAAACAGTTTTTGCTCAACAATTTTGCGATCCAGATTTTTAAAAAAATGCGATATTTCTTAATTTTGTAGAGCCTGAAATAGTCTCTAGATACTAGAAAATTTAATTACATATAAAAGAGGACTCAAACTTTCAATTGCATTTAAAAAAAAATTAAATCGATTGGAGAGCCTACGGAATTTTTCAAACATACTTGCAATTTTTTTTTTGCTTTTAAACAAATTGAATTTCTTCACTAATTTTATCTAAATTGATTTTAAAAAGCACAGCTTAAAAGTACTCGGAAAGACGCTTCTTTTTTTAAAAAAAGTTTTGATTCGTTAATTATCTCCTGAGATATAACCGATCAAAGTTGACCGCCATTGTACAACTTTTGGAATAGATTATTATCTATATATTAATAGACTGATATTTAGCAATAATTCGCGTTTACCAGTATGATATTTGAACATTTTAGCTTACAAGAAATCGATTTAAAAAAAAAACAAAACACAATTTTGCTTGTTAAAATTGCAAGTATGTTTGAAAATTTCTCTAGGCTCTCCTAATTAACCGATTTAAATTTTTCAAAATGTATTTGAAAGTTTGAGCAATCTTGTTTATGTGATTAAATTTTCAAGTATCTAGACTTTATTTCAGGCTCTACAAAATTGGGAAAATCGCATATATTTTTAAAATCTGTGTTGGAAAATTGTTGTGCAAAATGTTGGTGTATTTCTATCATATAAAAAGTTCTTTGAGGCAAAAGGTGAAGGTCCTATTTATAATATAAGTATTAGGAAAAAAATTCCCCCCAAAAAAATGTATCTATTTTTTCATTTTTTTGACAGTTATTGCTTTTTTTGCATCAATAATAACATATCTTTCGATTTGAAATTGATGATATTGTGTGTAAAATTTAATAACAAAACTTTTTTCTCTTTCGACCTTTTCTCTAAAATGAATAATTATCGAGTTACCTAGGAAAATACGAGAAAAAATGGATATTTTTGTGATTGTTTTAGATTCTTTTAATAAAAATTTAAGCACACTTTTTGCAACTGGCGCATAACGGATTAACCATTTCTGATGATATTTAGAGGAATTAATACAAAAATTAGCAATCGTGTAGAAAAAGTCCAACCTAAAACAGATACCGCCTGAACTAGTAGTCGAACGCTTGTTTTATGATTGAGATGTATTGCCTGGGTTAGGTCATTTAAAATTTCTAAATCTGATCCGGGTGATCTTATCCCATGCAGAAACGGCAGGCTGTGATTGTTTTGTTCTCTGTGGATGAAAAGTTAATTTCCAAAATAATTTCGCTCAGTTTTATAAATCTTTCGTTTTTCCAACTCCCGTAGGTCTTTTTTTTTATCATACACAGGCTATTATTTTAGGAGTTACTAGTATAGTGTATAAAGTGTAGCTTTGTGGACACGAAAGAAGTTAGATTGGATCGTACTCTTATTAATTATTACATTTTTTTTACCACTTCCTGGAACTTCTCTTGCTGCACTTATTTGGGTCATTGATAATATATTTTCTAAAGGAAAAGTTTTCTGTGTAGTGAATTTCCGATAATTTATAAACATATAATATATTTCAGTGTTTCCTATTTCCATAATTATACGTGTATTCATAAAAATGCATGTTTACTTGCACTACTTAATCGATAAAATACCTTAGTGAGTGAGTAATTTTTCAAGCCGTACTTATTATTTTTTTTTACGTTATTTGCAAGCAAAATTACCTTCAGCTACTGACATATTGTGAACCAACATTTTCAACATAGTTGAATCAATTATTGAAAACTGTTGCGGTTGTATATACCAGAAGCATAAATTTATAAATATTTGTTTTGAAATAAATTATTTTCAGGCAGTTAAGGTATATTTTACAGTAAAAATAAATATATGCATTTTTAAGTATAACAATTTTGTAACCTGTTTACTGCGACGTAGAAAATGTTTCGATTATAATGCTTTTTTTTAATATTAATTTAAAGAGGTGGTTTGTTGGAGTAAAATTAAATGATTTATTTTTCATCCGATCTTTGTATGCTTGTCTCCCTATATGTGTTTTTTAACTGGATGGTGCCTACTTATGTTAACGTTTATTTATTAGTACACGTACTGAAATTGTAACGCGATTTGGAAAAAAAAACTAGATTAAAGTTGAAAAAAAGATTCAGGGACATTAAATATGTCATTTGCTCGTTTCGACTGAACTACTCTAGCGACTCTACCAATGCATTTTAGTTTTGATTGAGGCCGGACTGACTGACTCTTAAGCGATTATTTCTACACCGTAGTGCGTGTAGTAGTAAATGAATAATGATGGGCACTGAGTACGACTGATAAAACGTCCTTGAAACAATTCTTTAAATGCGACTGTCGGGAAGATGGTTTACGAATTGAGTAGTTACTAATGTAAGAAAGCAATTTGTTCATTTGTTAAGAAAGCAATATCTTCGGGAAACAGGTTCACTACCTAGTATTTGTACAATGATCTGTCCAACACGACGCTGTTATTGATGAAATTATTATCGATACAGTTCAGTGCGATCCAGGCGTAGTACTCGACGTCTTTCTAAAGGATCGGAGTTGCGCATTCGATGGTTTGGAGGACACTTAAATAAAACTAGTTTTATCATAAACAGACAGTTCAACATCTACACTCAGGAGACGGTCCGCTTCGCTTGGAATTCTGCAATTGGTAGAATACAAATCGATAACTTTATAAGTATGTTTTCACTCGAGAAAACAAGGTAGATCTACAAGGCAGATTTCACTCTAGATGGCGTCAACAACATCAAAATGAACATACATGGGAAAAATAAATTCTCATGAAACTGTGGAAGTTAATATTCAATACAGATTTAGCGTCAGTGTATGGTGCGGCCTTCTTCAAAATCGGCTTTGGACCGTTCATATTACCTGATCGCTTAAATGCTGAGGTCTACTTGCACTTTCTTCAAGAAAAATTTCCGCAATTGCTTGAAGATGTTCCTCTAGCGCTGAAATTCAAAGTGTACGAGTATACTTCCAGCACTTCACAAGAGAAGTGCGGGGGAGGAGCTTCCCATTTCTCTTGTGCCGTTTCCACTCACTTAAATCATCATTTCCCTGAGAAATGGATCTTTAGTGGAGGCCCACAATAACACCTTTAGATTTTTGCATCTGGAAATGGATGAAAAATATTGTATAGAAAAAAAAACATTCTCGTGAGGAATTAATTGTCTGCATTGTGGATGCGGCTGAGCAACTTAAGGACAGCTCTGAAGAACTAAAAAGAGCAACAAAAGCAGTACAGAAGCGAGCCAAGAAATGTGTTAAAAGTGGCGGACTCATTTTTTGAACATTATTATAAACTGGTACGGATAGTGCACTTTCAATAAGCCATAAAGATATTGGAACCTTATTCATCATCTTTGGACTATGAGCAGGGTCTAGAGTATTGTTTCTAAATAAAATTCGAATTTTTCTAACTTTTCTTTGTTTTATTCAACTTATCTTACATTATTTTGTTTAGAATTAAATTCTCTACTAGTTTTGTTAAAAGGTTTTACGTATTTATTACCCGTTTAACAAAGTTATTGTACATAAAATGTAAAAAACAAGGTTTTTTACACCAATTTATTGTTTCCCAACCCCAGATTTCTCAAAATCTACTGCAGATACGATTCTGAGACCTACTTTATTCAATTTTTCACTTAAAAAAACACAAAAAAATCACTAATTCTACTGCTTAATTAACGTCCTAAAAATTTCAGTACAACCTCATTTCACCGGTATAGCTGAAATGCGAGAGAAATCTTTCATTAGCCGTAACTCGCAACCAAGCATTTTAGGACATATGTTCATATGAACGTTTTACATTATTTTCACTTGTAGAATAAGTTATGAAAGTCCTGTATACAATTAAATAGATGGATTGTACATCTTTCACCAATAATATTTCTTTGTTGCATTTTTACACGACTGCCCCAAAAGGAGTGTAATGTTTTTAGGGTGTGTTTATGTATGTATGTTTTTTCACCGTTTTAAGATCTGCTATGGTATTGAATGAATGAATTACGGCAGTAAAATTCATTAGTTTATTTTATAATTATAATTTATAATATAATTATAATAAATAATATAAGTAATATTATAATGTTAATATAATAAATATTATGTTATATTATATTATTATAGTAATATAATATTATACTTATTATATTAACATATATATATATATATACTTATTTTTTTTTCTGAATTTTTACGGGCATCGACTGCTAAGGTCATTAGCCCTCGTCAATCTTTAAAAGAAATTACTATCACCATCTGGATCGTCATATGTAAGGGTGTAAAGGGCCCTTACATTTTATTTAAAAGCACAAACTACACAAAACATTTAAGACATAAAAGACAACGACAATCACAAACATTTACGGGGTGTAAAGGGCCCCGATATTAAAATTTGAGATAAGGTTCTCAAAAGACCATGAAATTAAAATTAAAATTAAACTTATCAATACCATTTCTTTCTTTCTTTATATATATATATATATATATATATATATATATATATATAAACTACCGCCTAGAGTATCTTTTACCACAGCTTTAAACTTTCATTTTATAGACTTTTAAGAAGTCCACTGCCAGAAACGGCCGGTTCTAGACGAGGGTGTTTACGTGAACCCTCTGCCACGTTTAGTTGTTCAGTTTCCATGAACAATTAATCCCTTCTGTAGTAAGGCTTCTGTTGCCGCCGGGGTACACCCCCACTCCAGGGCTACCAACCCTGGAGGTCCGTTCCGGTACTCCGGTGGAACCGGCATATGTCCTGGCAGAGAGCGGATGCGCAGTCTCTGCACTGACTCCAGGCCCTTACACACCGAAGCTTTCAGGGCTCCCATGCTCCGAACATGGGCACCTTAACTACATGCTTGCCATCGCGGGGGGGCATGTGGACGACGAAAGGTCTCCGTTACACCTGCAAATAACTTTTACCGTGGCCGCCACATCACCAGCTCTAAAGGCGGTATTAATCCATTTCCATAATCGTTAAGAATTTCGTATCTGCAGGTGGCCGCAAAGTTTTTGGCGGGCAGAGTATGTTCGACATGTAAGCATGTTCTTTCTTCTTGCTCTTATTTGTTGGTGTTGCATCTTAGTTGTTTCCCGGGTTCGAATCCCGGTCAGGCATGGCATTTTCACACACGCTACAAATCATTCATCTCATCCTCTGAAGTAATGCTTAACTGTGGGCTCGGAGGTTAAACGAAAAAAAAAGAAAAAAAAAAGTTGTTTATAAACATTTAAGAAAAAAAAAATCAAATGATTTTTTGACGGGCTGTTTGTTCAATCATGTAAGCATGTTCTTTGTTGGGGCCGCCATCGTAGCCGCTCAATGGTCGAACCGATATAGATGTTTGGCTCCGCGATGGAATCATTACGTTTCCGAGAGTGTCATAGGCTGTATAAATATTTATTTATATTATATGTATGTATATTTATAAAAATATATGTAGTAGTTGAGATTTTCCGGTTGAAGCATAAACTTTAATGAATTATGAACTGTGATCCTCTATCACTGTGTTAGCTGGGTTTGAATTGAATGATTCAAATCAATGGAATGAATAAAATTTCAAAAATAATAGAATTAAATTTGCGTTAAATAAAATAATATTCAAAAATAGATTTAAAAAAATTTCTGTTTAATAAAACTTTCTCTTTAATAATAATTGAGCTTCCTATAGGAACTGCTTTTGGGGCTAGAGTGGTGGGTAGTGCGAGCACCTCGTGCGAGGCCAGAGCAATCATCACCATTAACGGGGTGCTCCTAGGGCGTTGTTTTGGGAGGTGCAGTGGGGCACTTATACTTGTTCACTATATATATACTTATTTTTTTTTCTGAATTTTTACGGGCATCGACTGCTAAGGTCATTAGCCCTCGTCAATCTTTAAAAGAAATTACTATCACCATCTGGATCGTCATATGTAAGGGTGTAAAGGGCCCTTACATTTTATTTAAAAGCACAAACTACACAAAACATTTAAGACATAAAAGACAACGACAATCACAAACATTTACGGGGTGTAAAGGGCCCCGATATTAAAATTTGAGATAAGGTTCTCAAAAGACCATGAAATTAAAATTAAAATTAAACTTATCAATACCATTTCTTTCTTTCTTTATATATATATATATATATATATATATATAAACTACCGCCTAGAGTATCTTTTACCACAGCTTTAAACTTTCATTTTATAGACTTTTAAGAAGTCCACTGCCAGAAACGGCCGGTTCTAGACGAGGGTGTTTACGTGAACCCTCTGCCACGTTTAGTTGTTCAGTTTCCATGAACAATTAATCCCTTCTGTAGTAAGGCTTCTGTTGCCGCCGGGGTACACCCCCACTCCAGGGCTACCAACCCTGGAGGTCCGTTCCGGTACTCCGGTGGAACCGGCATATGTCCTGGCAGAGAGCGGATGCGCAGTCTCTGCACTGACTCCAGGCCCTTACACACCGAAGCTTTCAGGGCTCCCATGCTCCGAACATGGGCACCTTAACTACATGCTTGCCATCGCGGGGGGGCATGTGGACGACGAAAGGTCTCCGTTACACCTGCAAATAACTTTTACCGTGGCCGCCACATCACCAGCTCTAAAGGCGGTATTAATCCATTTCCATAATCGTTAAGAATTTCGTATCTGCAGGTGGCCGCAAAGTTTTTGGCGGGCAGAGTATGTTCGACATGTAAGCATGTTCTTTCTTCTTGCTCTTATTTGTTGGTGTTGCATCTTAGTTGTTTCCCGGGTTCGAATCCCGGTCAGGCATGGCATTTTCACACACGCTACAAATCATTCATCTCATCCTCTGAAGTAATGCTTAACTGTGGGCTCGGAGGTTAAACGAAAAAAAAAGAAAAAAAAAAGTTGTTTATAAACATTTAAGAAAAAAAAAATCAAATGATTTTTTGACGGGCTGTTTGTTCAATCATGTAAGCATGTTCTTTGTTGGGGCCGCCATCGTAGCCGCTCAATGGTCGAACCGATATAGATGTTTGGCTCCGCGATGGAATCATTACGTTTCCGAGAGTGTCATAGGCTGTATAAATATTTATTTATATTATATGTATGTATATTTATAAAAATATATGTAGTAGTTGAGATTTTCCGGTTGAAGCATAAACTTTAATGAATTATGAACTGTGATCCTCTATCACTGTGTTAGCTGGGTTTGAATTGAATGATTCAAATCAATGGAATGAATAAAATTTCAAAAATAATAGAATTAAATTTGCGTTAAATAAAATAATATTCAAAAATAGATTTAAAAAAATTTCTGTTTAATAAAACTTTCTCTTTAATAATAATTGAGCTTCCTATAGGAACTGCTTTTGGGGCTAGAGTGGTGGGTAGTGCGAGCACCTCGTGCGAGGCCAGAGCAATCATCACCATTAACGGGGTGCTCCTAGGGCGTTGTTTTGGGAGGTGCAGTGGGGCACTTATAATATCTCTGCAAACAATCATCCGATTTTCAAAATTAAAACGGGGTATTTGTTAGTAGGTTAAACGCTAATTTTTGCATTAAGTACACTCTTGATCTAACAAATCACGGTTATTCGGAAACGCTGTTATATCTTCGCAACCAATCTTCCGATTTTCAAAATTCAAATGGGGTATTTGCTAGTTAATATAAAATCACAATGGAACCAAACCATAAGAAAAGAGCAATGTTTTTCAGCAATTATTTTTTTTGGCAGTTTTGTTTTTTATTTCTTAATATCTATTATCTAGGTGGATTTTTGAAGTGAAAGTGCTAAACACTATACAGCAGCCTAGTTAGCGCATTGCGCCTGGTTGCTCTGAAGAAGTAAATCTGTATAATATTGCTGTCCTATTCTTATCAACGATTTCATCAGTTCTCTTGTTACCACAATTTGGCTGTGAGCCAAAGGGCATTGTTATTATTGAAGGTATGAATACTTTTATACAGGATAGAGATTACTTTGTTGTGGGATGCGGATTATATAACTTATCTTAATATTAACCCTTTTTTTTTATCCTCAGTTAACAGTGTATTGAGATTTATTGATATCATTACAATATCGTATGAAGAAAACCCCTTTTACATGGATAGTAGTGCTATTTTCATACATTTTTTTCGTTGTATGAAGGAGTTTTTGTGAAAACTTTAGTGATATATGATCAAATATGGCGGAAGTGATTTATTCGATCTGTTGAAATTCTGAAATGTTAAAATGTTCTTGCTCTATTTTTGGGTATCAGCGGTTATCGATATCAGCAAATTCTGCATTTCAACGTTAGACAGAATACGTTTGAAGAAATATTCACAATAAAATGACTACCTTTTCATTACTTGTAAATATTTTATTTGATTTAAAAATACAGAAATCCAAGTATTTTATTAAATTTGTATTATGAGTTGGAGTGAATGTGAGGTTAGTATGCAAAAAGGCCGGGAGGTCTGAGAAACCGTAGAGAGAATTGAAATTAAACATTGGATTTTTAATTATAATTAAAGTTATTTTTTCACTTTTATGGTTTACAGTGGATAAGAAAATAGGTGATCCTGTTGTTGTTCTTGCTCTTTGTTCGAATCATTAAAGACACTTAAAAAGGAATTAAATAAATTTTAAAGCGAATTTAGGGGAACTAAAGGTAAAGGTTAATTAGAGATACAGGCCGAGGTAGCTAGGGGTAAAGTTTCTTAAAATTGTTAGTGTGTCTTACGTTTTCATTGGAATTAAAAAAAATACTTAAATGGGTAACAGTATTAGGATGGAGATTGATGTTAACGTTAGTGATGCAGGAGACGTTGAAATAATGGTTGTGGAGATGACGATGAGATTCTGTGTAGGATAAACGAGGCCGGTGGTGTGGAGTTCCCGATTTGTAAAGATGGTGACGATTTGTCATCGTATCAGATTTGTTTATCGGATTGCTAACGTCGCTGTTGTACAGATTATCGCGGTTAAAAGTTCCACACCCACCAAAGTTATCGACGTGGTAATAATATCGAAGCATTCGTGAAGGATCTGTTAGTCAGAAGAGAAATGAAACATGAAGATTTGAATATGTAAAAGAAAGGAAGATATCAATGGTCATCATTGTAGACCAATTTTGTCGGCGTTAATGATAACTTTGTCGAGCTTAGGAGGTCAACTATGCTCACCATTACATCAGCATCGCGAATATCTTATGAGATCAGTCAAAGTGAAAGAAACATTTTCACAAACAGTTTTATTAAGTGTGAATGTCAACATCCCAACCCCGTGGGGGAAGACAACGCTTCCGGTCGCCACACCCCTCCTTACCCGTTGCTAGCCCTGACGGGCTTTAACGGGAGTCGTCTTTCGCCCTCTAACATTTTACATCTCATAGTAATTAGCCAGGCCTCGTTGGTGGTGCCACTGATGTAAATGCCTCGATAGACATTTACATCAGTGATTTATAAACTCAGCTTTTGCCTTCGCTGCAGGTCTCATCCGGAAATCTTGAATGTTCTACATCGTTGCCCTCTGAACTAGTTAACCGAGTTCGAGGAAGCTTGAACCCCACGCCTAGTTTTACATTTTATAGAGCCAATTCGTGTAAATGTCACAAAAATTCGAAACAATTGATTAACATACCACCAAAAATGTTCGCAGCAACGAAATTTATTCTTAGTTCCCTTAGTGAACTCAACTGCAGTTCATACCCCTGATTAGCTTTCATTATGGACTCCGATCTGGTCTACCAGGGAGAGGCAGACAGACCTCCTACTCCCACTCAGCTCCATCGCAGAATCCCGCGTGATATCTACTTTCATTTATTACCATCGTCAAGATGGCGCTACACCTCACGGCTGCATGGAAATCCATGCCCTCGGGAGTGCAGTCGCCATTTCGCCGACAGTGATGTTGCTCATTCAAAACCGCCCTCGTCAAAACGACGCTACACCTGTCCGTTGCATGGTTACCCATACCCTCGGCATTGCAGTCGTCGTTCCGCCGACAGCTAACATTTCAACAATAATCACCATTACTTTACAGGCTAACCGTAGCTCGATGCCAACACGTTTACCTCCGGCCAATCAATTGTACAGGGGGTTCCTACCACCCGGGGTTCTACTCTACTTATACCCCTTCAGTTGTTCTGCTCAGGGAGAGAAAACGCAGAAAGCCAGCCACGATAGTAGATTCTCTGTGAATCTTCCAGTTGACTCGCAGATCAAGAAAGGAATTTACTCTTTTGAGCTCCCTAACAACTCTGGTACGTTCAGCCTCGTACCGGGGAAAAACATAAAGAACATGCTTCTCAATGTTGTCGATCCTACAGTCCGGGCGTAAGTCCGAATCAGTCAAACTAAACCTAGCCAAACTATTCCTAAAAGCACCACGTCCTGAAAGGATTGAGTTGTGTACAGATTGGGGGAGACCCATTTAATTACTCATAGCTCCCTAACATTTGGAAATATAACATACGTGTATCGACCAGTAGAAGAATCGTTCCACCTAACTTGCCAAGAGTCAAAATCTTGGTCTTCAATTTCTTGCATACGCCCAGAAGTAAGAAGGCCTCTCTTCTTAGAAACATACTGCTTGCTACGTTCCTTAGCTAAAATGTCAATGCCGGCGATCACAGAGACTGCCTCTCTGAGACAGTTCTATAGCCTCTGACAACAGTTAACAATAGAAGACGCTGGGCTCGCAATAAAATATCCGTATAACATTGGAATTGTAAACGATGAACCCAGACGGGCGCAGCGTACAACATTATGGCCTCGCGGACACCTTCGTAAAGAATACGCATGGTAAGGTAATTCAACCCCCAATTGGGATGGATGACTACAAACACCAAAGAAGGCATCTATAGCCTTCCTTTAGACAAACTGAAGGTGCCACTGAATTGAAGCCTCTCATCAAGGATGACACCCAGATATTTCTGAACGGTGACATACCTATTCGGAAGGCCGTCCATCACGACCCACTGGTGAGGGGTCGCCTCTAGACGACCTTTAATGAACATCATAGTGGTTTTCTTCGCACTGAAAACCATCTTATGCTGAAGGCTCCACAACCTTAGTACCTTGCGTGCCTGTATCGCTCTGAGTTCTATCTCAGCACGCGAGTTACCCTCGACCCTGAGCAGCAACTCATCGTCGACAGCCACTTGTCATCCGCAACCGCATTATATAATCGAATTCAACGACCCAATCGAGTGGACCTAGAACACTGTCCTGTAGACAACCTTTGGACAGGGTCTTTTCTACTTCCGAGTTGCCGTCACGAAGGACGTCGGTTCTGTCGCTGAAATAGCTCGAGACAGTCTTAATCTCATTTTGCGTGCAGCTACGCTGTTACAGCTGAAACAAGGCAGAGGGCCACCACAAGTTATTGAAGACCACGGATATGTCCAAAAAGACTCGGAGTACATACTTGCACTCGTCCACCATCCAGCTACTCTCTCTCGACCCGTATATCTTGGAATCAACTGATCAGCGGCTTCAACTACCGCAGAAGAAAAATTCTCTGCTAGGTCATCTAAGGAGAGATTGTCAGTCTTCGAGTAAAACTTCGAAGCCTGGACGCAAGAACATTTGAAAACTTAGGCCGATCCGCCCGCCTGTGCAGGAAGCGCGTCTGCTGAACAGGGACGTACCCCGTATAGACATCGCGCAGCCGACCTACCTAATCAAAAACTATAAGTCTGTGATCACTTTCGCAATCATCGACTACAGACCAATTCAGAATCCTACCGGGGATGTCCTTACCGATGGTAACATCAATGTTGCTATCATGGAAAGCACTTCGCAAACTAAATCCACCGACGAAGGTAGTCAATTCCCCGAGTACACTGAAAACATCAAAATGATGCTGCGCAATGAAACCTTCGATTAATTCGCAGCCATCGTCCGTGATCCCACTGTGCCAAAGAAGGGATTTGGCGTTCGCATCAACTCTATAAGAATAGGACGATTCGCTACCAACCTAACAATTCCATCCCATCTTTCCAAATGCTGTTCAGTGGGATCTCAGAATTGAAAGTACGAACTAACAACGACCAGGTCCAAACCATTCACGGCAAGCTTAACAACGACGTGATGCGTGTCTGAGGCCTGCTGTATGAAGACACTATCTATCGACTTCCTGCCCAGTACGGCGGATTTGCTATTACCAATGAAACACTTATTCCAGCCTGAAAAACCTGGCAGATCACCCTTGACCACATACGGGTGCTATAGAAGAAAAACATCGAGGCTCCGTTTTACGACAACTTCACCTAGCTCCACTTGGACTATATTGGCACCTTGGGCATTTTGTTGACCGAATCTTACGATCGAGAGAGTTGAAATAAATCTCGGCTGCTTTCTTTTAACAACCACACCCCTTGCTATTCACGGAGTTCCTATGACTCTCTCGCAACTTTTTACAGTTGACACAACTCGGAGTCATTTTTTTCTGCGGACAGTCGTCGCGCCTGTGGCTCTCATCACCACATTGCGCGTAGACCGATTCGTACTTACAGAATTTGGCCCTGAGGCCGAAGCGACAACACTTAAAGCATCGTTACACGTCAAAGCATCGCTGTACTCTTTGACGCGGCAGGATGCGAAGTCCTGAAAGACTCTACCCTCGGACAAAAACTTCTGGAAGAGACCAGCGCCTAATTAGAACACTCCGTGATACCGTGGGGTATTACACTTCCCTGTTTAGAAGACAGGCTTGCATTCCTTCTTGAACGTAGAGTCATCCAAGTCGGTGTTCTGTTACCTAATCAGGGTCAGAAATTCCTCATCGGAGAGACTGCGGTCAATGTCAATTATGACACGGGGCCTACGACGATGCTTGGGATTGTCTTCCTCACGCCTGAGCCAAGACTGCCGGGTTGTTCCATGAACTTTAATGAGGTAGTCCAGGTCGCCCTGGACTGCCTTGACCAGTGGGGCAGAAATGCTAGGTCTGCCCTTCACCTTTTGAAACGCCTCTACCGTGGGATTGGGTTTAACCCAATCGGGCGGGTGCCCTGTGTCCATGTCAGAGACCTCGTCCTTTGATGAAGTCGAAGGAATGGGACTGGTTTCCTTTTCCGCTTGGGCTTCCTAACTTTTTCAGTTAATCCTCCCGAAATTCTCGCTGTCTTCCTTCTACTGGAATAATGAGCAAGCTCACTTGTGTGTCGACTGCCCGCAGCGAGTACTGGCAGCTGGAAATTTTGAGTATTCTCCTGTCACTCTATGCACCTGTTCGCCGCTGCTGGATAGGCCACCTCATCTCCGCGCTGAGGCGGGTGCCCGAACAAATCTGCGCCTTGCACTGCGTGGATAATGTGGATGAATGAGCCTTAATTAAAATTGATGCTACCATTGCTTAAGCACTCAATCAGAAAATGCTCAGAACTGCGGATGGTACACACTCGACCACAGATCAGAACCCAAGACTAAAGAAGGTTCGATCGCTACTTTGTCCGCATCAAAGGGCGAAAGTTGTGAATGCCAGCACTATCACGTTTATACTATTTAATGTCAGTTGTAAATAGTACCTATCGTTACGGTCGGGAAGTTTCATTTATGAGTAAATACTTCAGCCGAATTTACAGAGATAATATCCGACTCGGAATGTGATAAGAAGTCGGTAAAAAGAAAATATCAGTGAAAAAAGGAAATTGTAAATTTTCGGTATATGATGGAGGACCAGTGTAACTTTCATTGTAGTATTCGTCACCGGAATAGGATCGAGATCGGCAAGATAACCACGTATAATAAAACTAAATATTTGTGGCGGTGATAGTGATCATTTTGTAGTTCATTTCGCTGTAATTGTACTTTTCTTGTTCTGCTTCAAACAAATGAAAATAATCTGCGCTCGTATATCGATAGAAAGAAAAACCACCATCACTGGATTAATACGTTCGTTGTTAAATGGGGGTATAAAGACGAATGTCGTGCGACATATCATTCGATTTTTCTCATATTTAGGGTTCGAGCATATTATTCTACCGTTCAGCGTAATATATGGTTGTATTCCGATCGTAATAACACGCTCGTACTGGCTGATATCAAGTACGATGATGGGTTTGGTAAAAAGAATCCCGTTGTGCGTTTTCCCAGATATATTCTGTGCGACGATATGACCTGCGGTTTCTTGTTTTCAACTGACACTTTCACCGTCCCGTGATACTAAGGCACGTCAAGTGGGTTACCGTCGTACGCTGGAATACTTTGGTACGCCTCGAAAGTATAATATTCACACTTTCTTTCACACGTAACGTCGCATGATGATAATCGGTCGTCTTCGAATAAAAGTATTCTTTTCAAAACTATGCTGCCGCTCGCGAACGTGATTATTTTCTCATTCTTAGTCGAATCTGTGAAGAGTACGCTTATCTTTTGGCCACAGTCACAACTAGTCACGAATAGTTTTGGAATACTCTTTATTTGAAACTGTCGATTTGAATTCGGATACCGTCAAGAAATAAGCAGCTAGTGCAGTCTTACTCGGACACTTTCTTCTGTGTTTAGTAGAGGTAGCTGGACACTATTTTTAGATAAAAATAAATAAGTTTTATTCTCATTATATTCTTTTTGAAATGAGGCACTTGGCTACCCAAGTATACCGACAAGCAATAAATAGATTTACTCGAAAATTATTGTAAAGATAAATTATTTTAAACCTTTCAAAGTATAAAGTGAAATAAACTTTATTTTTAGAGGGATCTTCTGAAAATGTAATATAATATAATATAATATAATATAATATAATATATATATATATAATTTACAGCAAATAATAAAATACGTGTAATTTATTCAAAAATTAAAACTGCACTAAGAAAGTGTGGAGAAAATTTATTATGCACTCGATCATCAACTGTTGGACGCTAGCATTAAAAAAAAAAGAATATAAATAACCGTCGACACAGCTACCTTCTGTGATCGGTTTGTCGTCCTACCCTGGATTTAGACATGACCCGTTTCAACTTTTTTTTTGTTTCATTTACAAATTTAATAAATCCTTTTTGTTAGATTTTCATATTTTCTGACAACAAAACTTAGGTAGCGAAGTGGATATAAACGAAACCTTTTGGCCTCTATGGTTTGCATTTCCTTATTACAACTTTTAGTTAGACATCATCTTTTCTGCACGGGAATCCGATTGTGGACTGTGTTACGCCATCCGTTATGTACTGCATTCTTCTTATGTGTGTCTGTTCCCTAAACCTATGCAAGTTTAATAATAAATATATTTTTTTTAACTTTTAATTTGTAATTCATTAAATATATATTTATGTAATTATAAATACAGCAACTGTATAAGATACTGTGAGTTTTATTTCCGACAAAAAAAAATTGTGATCATTAGGGGGAAGAGGTCTTCGTTAAGTTACTCAAACTCACCCGGTTGGTGTAAGGAAGGTAAAATACCTTTTAACGAATGGTTAAGTGGTTTATGTATATCGTCTGACAAATAAAAGCTGTTTTCTGTTTTTTAAATGCTTTTCATTATTTTTTCATTCACTAATTTTTGTATGTAGCTTCTGACCCTGTTGCAGTAGAAGATTGAAATTCAGCTCTGATGGTAATCCTAACGTTCTACGAAAACATGACACGTTTCGGCTTTACCTTTTAAATTATCCTTGAAGTCGGAAAGAATGGATCTCATAATTTCTGTATATATCGCGATCTGATTTTGATAAAAGCTAGAATTCAACTCTGGAAGTAACTCCAAAAATATTTGAAGAAGCTCTGAGTTTTCCTTTCCACCGTTCATTAAAGGGGAAACAACATAATAATCATTGGATTTATTCTTAATTTTGTTGATATAAACTCAGAATTAGGCACAAATATCATTTACGAAATCTGTGAAAATAGGCAACAGGAATTCCCTTTAAACATCCTTAAGAAGTTGAAATTGAATTAAAGGGCACCATATATATCCAAATGCCACTTTACATATATATAAAATTAATTGAATTGTTAGGAAAAGTAAAGAAAAACTAGTAGTATAGAATTAATCCAATCCGTAAGGGGTTAAACAAGGGATTCCAAAGCTTAAAAAATTACGTATTTGTTCGTGTGAATAACGTTCTTTTCAGCTGGGTATACCGTATTCACTATTTTTTAAAAGTAGTAAATAAATAAAATGAGTAATAATACAATTGGTGTTGCTGGTTGCACTAATTTACAAACTTATCAAGTGAGTTAACATACGGGTTCCTTCACGGGTATTATTTTTTTCGGGTGATCGATTGTAGGTGTGCAGTGGATAGAAGCAGGCTGTCGACTTTGATAGTCCAAATTACGCTCGTCGGTAATAAAGTGCTAACCCTTCGGGTTGGTCTAGTGGTGAACTTGTCATTACAAATCAGCTGATTTCGAAGTCGAGAGTTCTAAGGTTCAAATCCTAATAAAGGCAGTTACTTTCATACGGATTTGAATACTACTTGATTGTGGATGCCGGTGTTCTTTGGTAGTTGGGTTTCAATTAATGTTAGGAACGGTCGACCTTTCTGTTTCCTGTTTAGCCTCCGGTAACTACCGTTTAGATAATTCTTCAGAGGATGATATGTGTGAGTGTAAATGAAGTGTAGTCTTGTACATTCTCAGTTTGACCAATCCTGAGATGTGTGGTTAATCGAAACCCATCCACCAAAGAACACCGGTATCCACGATCTAGTATTCAAATCCGTGTAAAAATAACTGGCTTTACTAGGACTTGAACGCTGGAACTCTCGACTTCCAAATCAGCTGATTTGGGAAGACGCGTTCACCACTAGACCAACCCGGTGGGTTAGGAACGGTCGACCTGAGACTGTGCAAGACTTCATTTACATTCATACATATCATCCGCATTCTTCCTCTGAAGTAATACCTTACGGTGGTTCTTTCGGCTGAACATAAAAATAAAGGGTAATAAAGTGCTGATTTCATATTTTTAAATAAAATCTAATACATTGAAAATCAGGAGGCAGTTTCTTTCCCCTCCCCAAAATCGTGGAGTAGTTTTTGTTAATTTCAAAAGTTTTATCACGTAGATGGAGTTTCCTAATGCAGACTAAAATTTCAGTGCAATTTTCCATGTAGTAATTTTTTCAAGAAAAAGGAATGTTATTTTTTATTTTAATAAAATTTTGTGTATTTTTTCTACATATTCGTCCATCATAAGATCGTTTTGTAGTAAATTCTATTTCTGACATCGTATTGCAATCATAAGCACTGGGGAAACGGAAATCATACATTAGCGTGACAGTGCTATTACGGAGTAATCTTTTGTTGAATGCAGCTGATACTTAGTAAATTTTGCTTTTTAATATTTAAAAAAATATAAGAAAATAGCAATAAAAATACACATAACTTTTTAACAGCCATTCTTATCACGACATTAGCGTTATATTCGTATCGTAATATGGCATATAAAAGTAAAGAATGAAAAAAAAAAAATAGTAAATGATTTAAAGTACTAAATATTAATATCATTTGGTATTAGTAATGAATAATTCAGAAGGTTGCGTGATAATTTATAATTAAGTTTTTCTACTAAAATAATATTCGCTGTTCTATAATTTATGTTAAAATATTCTTTTTGTTAATATAATACGTCTGTTTTATGAATGACTTTTTTCAGAAATTTATAGGAAAATGGCATCGAAAATTCCTTATTATTACAGGGTCTACTATGTTTTGAATTGGAACTGGAAGATTGTTGAATTGCTTAAGAGAAATGTCCGCTAGTCCTAATATTTGCAGTCCCATTTTTAGTCGCATAATATTTGATTGTTGTAATTCATACGTTTTTCCATTTCGAAAAAAATCAGTAACATTTCGAAAAACATAATAATGTAATGTTTCTTAACTTTTAGTAAATAAACATTACGTTACTATCGATTCTCAGATTTCTAGACGTAAATAATGTTGTAATATTTTATTATTGCGCGTTACTAATAAGAAAATTGATAACCGAATTTCTGACAATATGTCTCAGGCTGTAGTGGCGCCTGCCATCAATTGTGTAAGCAATCATAGTTATGGTACTATGTAGCGTGCTGCATGCGCGTATAATGAAGGAGCCCGTCGCTAGAGCCACCACCCTACAGTCTAGTCGTCCCGACTTTGGCCTTACTTTCTTACCATCCGATTAAACTGATAAGAATGATTCCCGTAAACACGCCATTCATATTCTTTTTAAAACTTTTGCTACAGTTCATTTATACTGAGGTCAGCGTTTCATTTCTTCTATTTTATTGTTTTTGTGAGTTCGTTGTAACTACAGTTATTATTTAATGCGAATATAATAAGTTAGTGGTGTTTTGTGTGTATTAGTCGTGTAATGTTCGTAGAAATCCTGTAAATCTATCTTGTCGTGCAAATAATATATATAATTGTTTATATGTTTTTGTTTCTAGGATGTGTTAGTTTTTTTGCCGAATGCATAATACGTTTTACATATTCTACAGCGTAAAGCATCGGAATTAGTTAAATTAGGATAACATGACAAATCACAAAAAAAGTTTCAGTTAATACACCGGTGAACGAAACATTTTTATAACCGCAAACGTAAAACCGTTGCAGATTTATATTTTAAATATTGGCAAAAATCTGGAAGCGGCAATGAAGCTGAGCCTTTGTTTTCTAACTCGGTAGCCTAACGCCTTGGTCAGTTATACGGGTGAAATTTAGGTTCACCCGTTCAAATAAACAAATACACCCACAGACACGTATGTGTACGATAAATGTGGAGATGTCAAGTTAAAACTACGTATTTAAGTTTGATTTCATGTAAAATGAAGTGTAATTAATGTTGGACGAATTTTATTCTTTCTTTTTTTTATTTAATCTACATCGAACCATATTTTCGTCGAACTTTAATTTTAAAGGCTGAAACAAATATTTTATTTTTTATTATTTTCAGCATTGTAACTTTTCTTGTTCCATACTTTACATGAAAAATTATCTACGCAGTATGTGAAAATGTTGTGGGTAGTACACCCACATAGTTTGTGGGTACGTGTCTACCACTATAGTAGACACGCAATTTGATCATTCATCTTACTGTGTTAACATTTTGTATATGTTCACATACATGTTTTGGAGATCGTTTGAGGTGTTTTTTTATTTTATCTTATTTCAGCATCTTAAATCGATATTTATTTCCTAACAATAATTTTATTCATTTTGAACAAATATTTTAGCGATGTATTTACTGAGTGTTAATTTTGAGGGCGTTCATTAAATTCATTAATTTCTGTATCATCTATTTTAGGCAAGTTGTCGTATCTCCCTGTGTGTGTGTTTGCGCACACGCGCGCGCGCGTGCACAAACTGATCTTTGAACCTGACCTGGAAAGAACACATCAGACAAAAAAAAATCGTTTCTAGATTTTATTTCTTTTAATTGTGTTTCCGTAAGATTTTTTGCTAAAATGTATTCTGTGTGAATAAATCAGTAAAAGAAGTTTTGCGTTTGTTATTTTTTCCTTTTAAATCTAAATTCACCCTAAGCGATTAAACCAATAAAGTTGTCTCTGCCATTGGGAAGTAGAAATCAAGATTTAGTTTTAAATTTTGTGTTTCCTAAATTTTATGGGAACCAATTTATTGTGTTTTTTTGCCTAAAATGAATTTTAGTTATAAACGGTTAAGAAATACTTTTAGTCAAGCTAGAGCTTCAGCCTGCGGTTAATAGTTTAACTACGGCCGAGTTTTTAATCTGGTTTAAGGTACTTCATTCAGATTCTACTCTTCTTATGGATGCTAGAACATAAAGTCAAACGGACGTAAATTGAGATAATCACCTAAAAAGCATTTGGACTGTGCATAGACAGAATTCATTTTATGTCTATAAGAATAATATATAAGAACAATTGACCGTGTTAATCCCCTGTACGTTTCTACCTCGGTATTGAATATAGCTTATCAATGTTTTCGCCCACAAATTTGTAAATTAATACCATCTTTACAATGATTTAATTAAAACCCGTAATTTCTTCGCCCGGCCGGCATTCCTGTTGCAAACAACACCAAACTGTCTTACTTCAAAGAAATTGCTGGCAATTTGGAAAAAGATAACGATTAGTGCTACATTTATGCAATTATTTCAATACCATACTTTTAATGAAATAATCAGAAAGTAAACCGGTATAGTTATATATCTTCTACACCGTGAATATTTGATCGATGAGATTGATTAGGTTAGCTTGTATTAAATTATATATTTATATTATTAAAATATGAAATCCGTACTAATAAAATATACATTGTATTATTTTATTTTTTAATATTTCATAATCTTGAAACTGAAATGTTTTCACGGCGGGTTAAATTAACAGTTTAATCTTTAATTCTGCAAAAAACTTAATAAATTGTATTTTTAATGTATATATTTTTATATAAATATTTATTTATATTTTTCTTTTACAGGTGAGTTGATGTTTTCAAATCGTCTTAATGTACATATATATAATACGAGTAAGTAGACAATCACCTAAATAAACTTATTCGTAAAGCGTGAGTAACATCTTTTCAATTGCTGCAGACTTTCCTTTCCCATTTATCTGGTTACATTTTCAATTAAACTTTAAGAAAAAATAATTTTAGTCTGAGTGTGCTCAGAATTTTGTACCGCTGTGTAGGTATGCTCGTTTTTAAATACAGCGCTTACAAATTTCGTTTACGAAATTAGAATTAAAACTTCAAATTACAGTTTAGGTTGAGAAAAGCACGTGTTTGAATATGAGCTCTGAAATTAAAATAAATTTTTATATATTTGTTTTTTATTGAATAACAGAACAAAATAATAAACCGGCTTTTTCATTATTTTATCGTAAACGATGAATTTCATACTTAATATAAAATCTTGTAGGTTACACGTAATCAGGCTACATAAGTAGTAGACGATACTGAAATTAAAATGCAGTACTGAGGTTTCACTATTAGCTTAGCTAAAAAATTCTATCGGTTGTATTACAAGTAAACAGAAATAGGTTGCATGTAATAAAAGATTTAATCTAGAATTTTATTATGTTTACGGAAAGTGATTATAGGTGTAGACTGCAAGATTGAGCCGCAGTGTATGCAATTAGTATAAAAAATACATTGTGATTTGTCATTTTATTTTTTACTTTAACGCTAGCTTTTTTCATATTTATTTTTATTTATTTATTTTGGCGATAAGAAAATGTGAAACAATTTCCTAATACCCTTTGGTGTTTGAAGAGACGAGTAATTTTACAATTTTTCAACTTACTAGTTCACAGGCTCTGTATATTTCATATTTTCGCCGGTTAATAAATACATAAATTATTGGTGTCAGTTTTCCAGTTTTTAGATTAAGTAAAACGTTTTGATAATTGAAATTATTATTTTCACAAATTAGGTAATTTTATAAAATTTCTATAAAAAAGTCGTTTATTTCTACAATGTTTTCATAATAAGCTGTTAGACCAGTTACAGTTTAGCAGTTTCTCCAGTTTCAGACCTGAGATGATAATTTACGATTTTAATTTTTATTTAGTTAATTGTCACATCTGCTTGTTTATTAACCGCTAACAGATGCAATAATATCACTGAACTGTATGCAACATCGCTTAACCGATTTATTAAACGTGGCTTCGACCGTCGTCATTCCTTACCTTTACGGTTTTTAATTTCTAGAACTCTACTTTCTGAAATATTTCAGGTAACGATACAACAGATTTTAAGAGATATTTGACATTTATAATCCTTTATTGAAGGTGAACGATTGTACGTCCGCGTCTCTGTCATTTATCCGAAAAGTTCAGCATTCGTTTCCCGGTCAGGTTTGACATTTTCCATGAATTACAGAATTCATTTGTCATAAAATAATCGTAATCGGACGTAAGCCTTTTGTTGTTGTTTCAGAGGTTAAATAAATAAAGTGCAGTTTCTGATAGCTTCCGTTTCGTTTTATATCTTTTATAATTTTTACTCTTTTCCGTCGTTTTTTTTTTTTTTACTTCCACCCGACTTTCTAACAATGTTTTAGTCAACTTTACTTCTTCACAATTTTTTCATATAGTTTTCATCTTTTCCGAAACGCCTCCAACCTTCCGTTGTCTCTTTTCTACAGTGTCTTTGGTTCGAATCCGTACAAAAGAACATTCCAAATATAATACTAATGCAAGTGCTTCTTCAGGTGTGACTGCATGACACTGTATAATCGTTTGTTCCTATTAAAATATAAAAAAAACCGTTGTTTTACGGAAAGGTGTGTAATAATATTGTTTTGTCAGGTGTTGTAACCGTAACGACGTTGTAGAGGATCTACGAGTCTTAAGTAACTCCCGAAAATTCCTTAACCGTGCCTAAGAATAATCAACATCCGTTCTACGCAAATTAGAGAGAATTAGGAACGAAATGTTTTCCTGCAGCCTTCTTCAACGAAGCGAATGCTCTTTGCAGATCATCGTGCCGCCGAGCTTACTGAAGTTCAGATGTAACTTTAAGCGGTACTTCATGTACGTCAAGTTTGTTGATTTGTCGCAGCCGTAATGTTTTTTCTTTTTTTTAGATGATTTATTCACCCTACAAGCTGGCAGCTTGAATACGGGAGTATGAAATGGAAATTATAGCTTGTTTGTCTATTAATTACTATCTATAAAAAATAAAATTCGTATTGGATTACTGCGTTAATAATTTTTGGCTGAAGTTCATCTAGACTAATGGATATTTTTTCTGTAGATATCTTGGATATAGTGTAAACCGATGCTTTTGAGAAAACATACTTGATCGAATATTTTTGTACATTCAAATTTTTTATTTTACCTGAGAAAAATAAAATTGAAGAACGACTTTTTTTAACGTGTGGACCTAAATTGGAGTAAAATTCAATTAAAAACAGTTGTATTGTAGTCCTTAATAAATTTAATTACATATGAAATATTAACTGAAGACGTTAAAAAATTGCTCTTAATAATAGACAGCCACCTACGTGTTCGTAAAAGGTATCATTTAATTATCTGTGTGAACGCTTTGTTTTGTATTAAAAAACCTGTGGACGAACATTTGGCTGTGTATACGTTCAAATACCGAAGAAGAGCGTTCCTGTTGTCCAGAATAATAGAATGAATCCTCCTCACAGTACCGCTTATTCGCGATTTACTGTAAATTAAACAACCCTCGAAATCTAAATATATTAGAACTTTAATATTAAGTACACTTACCTAATAATACTTACATTATCGCTCGGGACAAAATTTTTGCGATAACTTATTTAACTATTCTTCTATGTTCAGTTTTAATTTTAAAGAAATGTAACGATTCGATCTTCTGATAACTCAAATAAGTTCTGATGCATGTTATTAGCGATATTTATTTGGTTTTTATTTACCAATAATTTATGGTGTAATTGTTCTACGTGATGTGTGGTTTTTATTTTCACAAGATTACCTCACGATTTTACTTTTATATTTACGGTACTATTTTACGAATTATATAGAAGTTTATGTAATAGCTTATAGTACCGAGCGAACGATTGGAGTTCGGTAGACGCATAAAATATACGGTCACGTGGAATGAAAATACCTAATAGTAATGTATGTTCTTTACGTTTGATCGAAAGAAAATTTAAAGAAACTCATCGCTATTCATTAGCTGGCTTCCCTTTTAGCTAGCGATCCTGTAGAAGACAGTTCGACAGGAAACTGAATAGACCCTAAGGCCGTTTTTCGAGTTTTGAATACTTAACTACGTCGCGGAGACGACAAGTGCCGATTACTTGCGTAACTACTTTTTGATATTATAGTTTATTGGTATAAATTACATTATTGTCTACCTGTTTGGATGAAAATTTTTATTAAAATTTCCTCAAATACCCTTAAAAAAGTTCGTCCGTTGAAATAAAAAGATAAATAAAGATAAAGAAGTGAAGATAAATATTCTGAAAATTTAAAGAAAATTATTATTATTATTGGTACTTTTACTTTTGTGAAGCGGTCGTGATCAATGTAAATGCATTTTGTAACCGTTGTAGTAGTATTTTGTTTAAGAATTTATGCCGGTTCATAGATTATTTGAAAATATATAATTCATATTGTACTTTGATTATAATAATATTTTCTTTTTGTTATTTTTATTTCTTGAATATTTTCACTATGTATATGTGTATGTATTTGTTTCATTTTATTTACAGAAAGAAAAAAATCGATTTATTTTATGTATCTTTAAATTTGACTTAATATTATTTTCTAATACATAACAAACATATATATATACATAGAGCGTTCAATTTTTTTTCTAAATTCTTGTTTCTAATTTTTCCCTATCATCATATGGTAACTGCTTCTGGCGCAGATCCCTTGTGCCATGATCGCCCGTGTAATCTATTCTCTTTATTTGTTAAATTTTCAGGCGTCTTGTCAGATAAATTTTCTTCCATTTATCGAACACGAGGTTAGTAACGCGTTGAAAATCTCATACTCCAAAAGAGATACTTACGTATCCGTGATGTATACTGAATTACTTTTGGACGTGACTTGGATCTAAGGAGATAAGATTTTAATTTTTAAGAATTCTATTTTAAATTCTGACGGCTGTACTTGTTTAGAATTAGTCAAACGAAACGTTAATGACTTATAACGAAGCACGTTAAGGAATTTGACGCTAAAGTGGTTTTATAGGATCAATATTATTTTCTTATATTTGAAAGGTTTTGTTTTTGATAAATTAACTTAAAAAAAAAAAGCTTATGAAATAAGCTTATGATAAAAGCTTACAGTTTACATAACATATTATATTAACAATAATATAATTCATAAGCAAACATAACTGCGTATTCAAGCGACATTAGCTTAAATGTCTTTCGATGTCAATAAACCGTCATCAATTGGACCGTCAACCGTTTTTCATACGTAGTAAATTCAGTCCTGGTTTCAACCGCCGATGTAAAATTACAACCGAAAATTCTTGTTGGTAATTTGGTGTCGGTTCTAATTTTAATTACAATACTGGAATAAAAAGTCTACGTTCGAAAAAAAATTGTCCTCTTATCCTTCTTGATATATTAGAAATGTACGTATGAAATTATACTTCATTGCTTGGTTTTTGTAGTAAATACTATGAAAGCGAAGTTATCAGTTTTTTTTTTATAATTGAATTTCCTGTAACATTTAAATATATATATATATATATTAGCTGACCCGGAAATGTTTTGCTGTATATATATATATATATATATATATATATAAAACCTTTCCTTTTTTCCCTCGTTCCCACTTCCAATCTTGCTCCTCCCCCTCATCAACTCTTACATTTTTTCCTTTTTCCGTTCTTCCCTTTTTCGCAAAAATATTTCTTTTCACGTAATAAATATATGTTCTGAATATGAGCCAAATCGGACCACAAACACAAGTTTCCGAAATATCCCGACTCCTAGCGGATCCATTTTTTGCAAAAATATATCTTTCCAGGTAACTAATATATATAATAATTTTATCAAACGTGGCCCGTTGGTATAATTACAAAATAATAATTTATAAAACCCACTTGCCAACAAATTTTTATATACACATATAAAAAGTTGTTGTTAAGTGGTTGTTATAAATTATTAACTAATATATATTCTAAATACGAGCCAAATCGGACCATTAATACAATTTTTCGAAATACCTCGATTCAGCGCCACCCATTTTCGGATCCATTTTTGCAAAAATATTTCTTTTCACGTAACCAGTATATATTCTGAATATGAGCCAGATAGAATCATAAATACAATTTTTCGAAATATCTCGACCCCGCGCTATCTAGCGGGTGCAAACTAATTCAGTAACCTTCACGAGCGCACGACTCACTTAAGTTTCATCGCAATCGGATGAATTATATAGGAACGCATACGGGATAAACAAAGAATTATTAATTTTTATATATAAGATATATATATATGTATGTGTGTAAATCAGAATTTTTTTGGACAATAAAGATATGCAACATTATTTTCTGTATGATTAGCATATTTTAAGGAAATTTAAGACAACTTATAAAATAAAGCGTGGTAGGTAAAAGTTTTACTAAGACTGGTTTCGGGCTCCTCTGCGAAGTTTATTCTTACCTTAAATAAATAGTTCCAGGCCTGCGCTAATATACTACTATTGATTGCCGGGTCATCACATTACAGCAGCTGCAGCAGCAGCAGGTTTATTATGTCTTTGAATAAAAAGATGTGGTGGCGGGAAGAGATCCAAGTAAAATGGATCGATTTTTCGTAAACATCGCTCATGAGATACGAATCGTGTATGACACGAAATGATATAAGATATTTTTGTACGAATTCTGAGCATTGTAAACGAGGTCGCGGATGGGTCCCGGCTTGACTGAATTGATTCAGAATCCTGTGATCTGAAGATTGCGGAAGAGCGGATCCCAAATGAAAGGGGTAAAAGCTAGGGTAAGGAAGAATAAGACATGAGAAGTAATGATACGTTTTTACTTTCACGCTGGGGGAAAGAGAAAATTGTAATTTTGAAAGTAATTCGTGTTCACTTTTTTAACGAAATTTGTTGAATGTGATATTTTCAGTATTTAATCCCCACTTTGCAAATCATAATTGTCATTTTAATTTTGATGTTATGAAATACAATATTGCCGATTAGTTTTAATATTATTGGTTTATATCAGACGTCTGGTTTCGCGTAGGATAGAATAAACAACCTGTGCTAAATTTTGAATAATTAACAAATATCGTTTCTGTTGAATTAATAATGCGATTGGATTTTGACATTAGTGGATCGAATGGTGCATCTGTTATTAGAAAATTATAATTTTAGTTTTTTTATTTAAATCGCAGGTTCGCGTTTAAACACGTTTTAATGATGTATTTGAAGTTAAATTTTGTGCGACTTGGTTGATAAGACTTTACATCTAATGCTTTGATTTTATAAGAATTAATAATTTTTTGATATTAATAATAACGACTGAATAATTGTAACGAAACTCGGTCACTTATTTATGCGCTTAAGGAGAAGAATAAGTTAGAATTATCTTTTTCGTTTTCGTGTATCGTTTGTTATTTAGTTTAAATAAAAATAAAATAACCCACCGGGTTGGTTTAGTGGTAAACTCGTCGTAAATCAGCTCTATTCGAAGTTAATGTTCTCAGGTTGTAATCCGATTATAATAAAGGTAGTTTTATTCCAATTTCGGTATCGTGGATACCGGCGTTCTTAGGTGGTTAGGTTTCAATTAACTGAAAGTCTCAGGAGTAGTCGACCTGAGTTTGTTCAAGATTACAAATTTACCGGTGCAGTACATTACACTGTTAAGTCGCTAAAGACTTTAATTGATGCGACTAAAATAAAAGTAAAAAAAAAAATAAAACATTTCTGTAGGGATATCTAATGTTTGTAAATTTAACTCGACTACGTTTCTGGAAGTGTTCTTTTTTTGGAACGGAAATAACTTAAGATTTAAGTATATCGTGCGCTGTTCCTTGGTGCGGTAATGTTCCCCCTCTCAGGGTGATATCGTTCTCCCCACCATTGTTTTTCTTCCCCTCTACTGGCTGGCGCACTTGTGACCCCGGATAACAGGCTGTCGTACGCGACGGACGCGAACCGTCTTAATTAAGCGCTCATTAAAAATATCGTTTGTGCAATATTCTTGTTTTTACTTTTTTGGATCGTCGAACACTTTTCCAGTGGCCTATCGTTATTATCTTTAAAACGTTAGCGGTCTCGTCGCTGTACTAGTTAATAGTGGTTTTGGCCCGTGCACGCGTGTATTTGTTAAGTGGTAATCAGTTGTGCGTGAGTTTTGAAGCCGTGTGTACGACGTGTCTGATCTCCAGGAGGCCGTCCAAGCGTAAATGAATGGGCTTGTTGGGCAAAGGCAGAAGAGTAAGCCTCATACGAGATTCCGATTTTAAAAAGAAATTTCCATTTATTTAACTTATTTAAAGTACCGGTAAACCCGCGTTACCGATTACTTGTTTTTGTTTAGTATACTTTTTGCGCATTTACATCTTAACAGAACCAAATAAACAGAAATGTTGCTTGTATAAAATTATTTTATACGCTAGAAATTCAGAAATTTTAAACATTTTAATTTCGGTCTACACTTCTGTTCTTATATTAAAAAAAAAAACTCTATTGTAATTAAATTTTCTTTGATCATTAAATTGAAGATACTGTTAAGCTTGGTCATTTTTTCGTCGACAGTTGTAAATTAATATATATAGTAGGGATTAAATTTGCATTATTGATATGCGTTAATTTTAATTAATTTGTAAATTTTAATTGTTGTTTGTCGCTGTTTAGTAATTTGACGGAGTTGTTTATTAATATTATTTATTTTTTAATGCTATGTTTTTGATTTGTCTATTCTCTATTACCCTAAATAAATTAAGGTATTATAATTTGTACTCGTGATTTTAAGTTAGTTTTTTTGTTAGTATCACCTGATTATAATTAATATACAAATAAATAATTTCATTACTTATTTATTTTATACTGAATATTTTTAAGATGAAAATAGAGGTATAAATTAATTTCATCTACCGATTAATTAGTAGTACGTGTATTTAAACACAGGACGATGGATTTTATAAAACCGTATACGAAGTACGTTAAATTAGGCTTTATGTTTACGAATTATGAAGCGGGTTGATGTTTTGCGATATTAGTTATTAGTCGATATGTTACAAAATATAAAATCGAGACCACCATAGTCGTTTGTTTCTTTTTTACTGTTGAATTGGGCACGAAATTATAAAAAACTAACTTACCTACAATTCTGAAAAAAGTGTTTTCAAGTTTTTCAAAACTTAACGTAAATGACTTGTTATTTTTAAATTACGCGATTGACTTATTGTTATTTTTCATTAAATTATGCTTTCTTTAACTTCCTACTCGAGTATCGCTGCTTATTTTATGCGCTTCTGGGACAACCGTTAGGATTGTTTCAGAAGGTGAGATGAAATGATAATTTTGTTAGTGTGTGAAAATGCCATGCCTGACCGGGATTCGAACCTGGGATCTCCGTATAAAAGGCCGAGACGCTATCACTCGCGCCTTGAAGCCGGCGTATAATACTGTACTTATTTACGTATTGTTGATCGTTAAAAGTCTATTAGTTTAATTTATTTAGCTAGATTTTCATTTCTTAAAGATCTGAAGGTTTAGATGTATTAAAAGTCAAATACATTTTTGAGATAAGTTCTGTGCATGAAGTTGATGAACGGCTGATAATTCTAAAAACATAATTTAAAAATTAGTAGTTTAAGAAATTAGTTAAACCTAATTTAAACCGTTTACTACTCATGTAGTAAACGGTTTTCTTGACTGCCATTCGGTCGGATAACTGTTATCGATTATTGGTTCCCAGTGATAGAAACAGTGGCTTGTTTCAAAGAATCCCGGTGATCCTATCAAAATAATCGAGCGTTTATAGACCGGTCTTATCATTTATTATATTTTAAAATTGATTTTATAAAAAAAAATATGTTAAAATCGTTACTTTTTTCTTTCATGTCTGTAAAAATTAAACAAAAAACTACGAATTGATGATAATTTATACAGAACATAACGGTTTAAGTAGATGAGTAATATTTTTGTACTCTTTTTTTAGTGTGTGGCATCGTTCCCAAATTAAGCAAACTATTTAAAAAGTGTCTAGTTTAGAAATAGACGGGGGAGGAGAGAATCGTACTTTTGATCTATTCTTTAAAGAATTACTCTGTATGTATGTGTTGCAATGTAATTATGGTAGTAACATTTGTGTAATATCGCAGGAATATATATATATATATCTTTTTTTTTAATGCATTTTGTAGTTAGGTGTTGATTGCATTCTGGAGAGGGTGGTTACCAAAGTCTTTTAACAGTATGAACTTTTATTGTCAATCAGTATGACAAAACGTAAATTATTTTTTTTTTACTAATACACAAAGCAGTGAAACTGATAAAAAGAATTTTTCTCGATTCGCTTATACGTGTTATGTTATGAATTAGAAAATATTTTTATTTTTATTTTTAAATATATAGTGTAGTAATTACAATACAGTTATAATTAAAAACTATATTTTTTTCACCGTTCTCACCTAACTATTTTAAATAAAAAAATCTTTAAGGCAAAAGTTAAACGTTAAAATCTTCAGTAATTTTTGTCAAATATATTTTGTGCATTTCTTTTAGTATTTACGTTTTAAACATCGTATTGATATTAAAATGCATAAATGAAATATGAATTGCAGTGTTAGGCACTTAGGCTGTGCTACGTGTGGGAACCGGTATTATGTGCCGGGAATGGAAGTATTTAGTAAAATAGAAACGCTTTTTGACGTAACACGGTATATTTAAAAAAAAGTTAATTATAGTAAAAAAAATTACCTTTATAATAACGAAGAATTCGAGTACAATATTGGAATATTTACTGGAATGATTTGTAAACGATGTATAACATACTTTGAAAAATATTTAAAGCTTTGTAAATAAAACATATTAATGAAAAAAAAAAATTAAAAAAGAAATGTTTCAACTTCCACAGCTGACTAGTTTGAAGTATAAAATATAATTTTTTGCCTCATACTAATTTTAATTTTAAGATCTGCTTATGCCATTCTCCCGTGATGTATTTTATGATATATGTAATAGTATAGTCGTTTTTCATTTCTTTGAGCGACATTTTAGAGTATCCTACAAGGTTTTTACAGTTTTCTCGCCTTAATAAAATTCTTTAAATTTCAACGAGTACTATTGCAGTGGCTTTTTTAGCACTGAAATCATTTAAAATTTAATTTCCATCCCTCTGGATGGAAAATCGAACACTGCATTTATCAGAATTTTAGTGCCACCGCTATGTCGCATTAGATTGTATTACTTTATACTTTAATAAAAGATATCTCCAAATTCGGAACCGCTTAAAATGAATACAATAGATAGGAACATTTTAAGTTTATTTTAATAAAAATCTGGAACTCCTGCAGGTTTTTTAATTAATTTTTTTAAAAATATTTTATTTTTTGCTGATTTTTCTGTTTTTATTTTAATCGAAGATTACGATATTCTAATCTGGATATATTTCATGTTTTTCGTTAGCTATAGCTACCGTAATAAAAATAAAATGAAACGATTACGTATTGATGACTGATACGATTGATGACTGTGAATTTCGAAGTAGGTACGATTTTCTAGTTAATTTTAACCTTAAAATGGACGTTAGTAGAAAATAAAAATGTTAATATAAAAGAACGTAAATATGTGCCGCTTAAAAATGTTAATGAACTTGAATTAATAACAAACTTTGTTGTATCATTATATTTACAAAATTACCACTACTTTTATCGTCTTTGGAATTGCGTTTATTGTAAACAATTTTGTATTCGTCTCCTATTTATCTTTGTGAATGAAATTATTTTAAGGTATTTGTTAAAATTACGTGTTTTTATATGTGGCATTCAAACGTAGTTTCGAAAAATTCAGATTTAGATATTTTGTTATATTGTGTCTGTGTATGTGTGAGTAGTGTGAGGGTGCGCATGTGCGAGTGTTTATTATTAGTTTAATATTATGTATATAATATAAAATAGGTTTACAATACAATAGGTGTGATTTTATATTCTTGTCTTCAGCACAGAAAAAATGGATGTATTTTCGTTTTTCCTTGGATGTATCGAATGTCATATTTAATTCAATTGTAATCTGAAAGAAAAGTAAACAAGCTGTTTACTTTTGGGAATAGAAGTGAGTAAACATTTTTTGAGTGTTTATTTACTTGGGAGTTCACAAACTACTAACAACCACCAGTAGACCTGTTTTATGCATGCATTTTTTTTTTTTACAGTTACCGTCCTACGGAATTATATTTTCCGGTTTATTAAATCACTGTGCTGAATTGTTTCTTTTATGCATAACTGTAATTTACTGTCATTTTGTTTAAAAGTAACAATTCAACCCGATGGTCTTGTAAAACGTATAATAAATGACGTTTTTTAAAACTTATAAGAAAATAATGGAAATATAAAATTAAATTTGACTCCCGTTTTCCACAAATTTATGTCGTAAAAAAAATTAATGTGAAACATTTTTAAGATAAAAAATTGTTAAAATAAATAGTAAAACTATATTAAGTAGTAATGTATTATAGTTTTGAATTTAATTTTATTATCTGTTTCTAGATTATTTATATCATTTTACACCCACCCGAAAACACACACACACACACAATATTCTTGCCTATTTGTATCTATTGAATATTAATTCCTTATTTTGCACGTCAATCAAACGAAATCAATCAAAAAATTGATTGATTTGATTTATTTGAATGTATTTTATTTGTCGATAATTTTTTGACTGTTATATATTATAAATACATAAAACATAAAATAAACATATTATAAATATTGTATATTCTAATTTTTTAAATTTATAATAGATTTATGTATTTCCTGACGATTTGCTATCTCTAGTGTAAAGAAAATTTGTAACAAAATTTTGCATATGTGTTGTCTGTTTTGATTTATATTTTAACTAATGCTTAACCTACCGTCTTAAAATTAAGTTTGTACTAGCGTGCGTAATAGGTGATTAATTTAGTTTTTAAAAATCAAAATTTGGTATGGGAGATAGTGATAAGGGATATATATATATGTCGTCAGTAGTAGAGTCCGTGTAGACCCTGTTCTCTTCAACATGGGTCTTCAAACTTTTCCTTCCTCCGCTTCACGTTCTTGTTAAGGAGGATGTCATCTTCCTGAAAATTCTTGAACCGTTTGCTTGTGCTGGGTCATCCTTAATGTACATCCTTCAGGATTACTAGGCTACACCCTTCTTAATACCAGAATTTTCGTCATTCTTTGTAGATGACCGGCCCATCGTAGTTTTCCTTTCTCATTTCAACTGTGTTATACATTAGGCTCTTACTGTAAATTTCATACTCTTTTTAAGTCTTTTTAATCCATCTGCATTCTCATTTTCGTATCTCTAAATCCACGTTAACGATCCTTAATGAAACTTCATAATTTCGGATCGTTAAGGTGGATTTAGAGGAACGATATCGTTAAGGTAGAGGAATGATATACTGGGTGTTTTAAAAAGGACTTCATAATTTTAAAATTAAGTTTATTTAGATAACTTACAGATTCGGATGACATCTCATCTCATAGCAAAACACATTAAGTTTTGACTCGCGTAGTTAATTAGTACCGAGTTCGGCTACCAGCGCTGTCACCAGTGTTGTTAAAAATTGATACATTTACTGGTGCGGAACGTGCTCGCTGTGGGTTTTGTATTTACAATTTGCAGTCAGCAGCTGCAGTTCAACGTACTTTTCGTAGAAAGTACGGTAGGGAGTCTCTGGGATTTTAACCATTCGGCAATTCCGATTTTCGGGTCGAAGCGTTTTGAATTTTTTCAGTTTTCAGACAATGGTAGGGCAATTATCCATTATTATGACATATCATTCAGGAAAAATTTCTACAATTTTTTTAAACAACTGCATAAAATTGTTACCATTCATTTCATCGTGATACTCTTGGGAAAATCTGTATTCAGATACTCATAAACCACCGTTCAAAGACCCATTATCACTTCCTATATGTTTTACTATTAATCGTTTACTTTTTCCAGCCGGGGTTTTCACTCCAGTTGACAAATCTTTCATAAAAGTGTCTTTTGCGCTCTTTATTTCTTTATTCACCATTACCTTTTCCCGTTTATATCCCAAGTTTCGTCTTTTTTTCCCTCCTACATCCCTGAGCCGGACATCCAATTAAGTATTCTCGACTCGGGGACGTGTCCTTTCCGGATCCTTTAATTGCCTGCCTGTAATCTCCAACGGAAGAAACCAGGTCCGGCTATGCCGTTCCCAGCCCCCCGCCGGAGACCGGGTCTCGGTTTCTCCTTTTGCTAGCCTCAAACCGACGGCGCAGGAGCAGAAGCTGCCAAAGCGTATCCGGGAACCCACACCGCCGGCCGGGTCTCGGTCTTTTCATTCATTCACACCTAACGGATCCCAGGAGTCCCCGCTCCATCACGGGAACCCACACACCAGGGCATTTGAGCCCCAAGTTTCATCTAGATAATAATTGTCTTACCCTCTTCGCTTAATTTCTCTGAAATATTCCCTACATCTTGAAATAATATTTTTGCGTTTAATCCATAAAGAATTATTTTTTCTGGACGTGAAACGAAAATTCATTGATTTTAAACATGATGCAACTTCTAGAAAAATTCGGCAGTTCAGAATCTGTATTCACGGCATTTATTATTTTGTTGAAGTTAGGAAGCTTGTTATTGAAATAAAACGAATGAACCTTTTTTCTGATAGCGGTTTTAGTAAAATCGTCCAACTTTTAATCGTTTTTACGCGCTTTCGAGTCTTTTTAGGGCTAACATGTTTATCACCAGTTTTATGTTTCTTTATTATATTAAAAATTATTCTTTCGCTAACGCCTGTTTCACTACTTGCTTTCCGAGCAATGTCTCTAACTCCAGTTTCAGGGTTATCTTGTTTTAAGGTTACATATACGTTGCTGATTATTTTTTTCGGAGCTGATTAAGGGTTTTTCCGGTCTATGTTTCACCACAGAATCACTGGTTTTTAGAACGACCGCGTGATTTTGATATATATATATGTATATATATATATATATATATAATATATGTATATTTATATGTATATATATACATGTATATATGTATATATATATATATGTATATATATGTAATATATGTATATTTATATGTATATATATATATATATATATATATATATATATATATATATATATATATATATATATATATATATATATATATATACACACATTTATATGTATATCAAACGGAAGTGTAAATTTTTTTTCGTTTTATTCTTTACGTTACTGTTTTTGTACTTTTTATTCTTAACCTTAAAAAGTAAAATTTCGTCTTGCAGCTTTGTAGAAAAATATCTATTCATTGAAGTAGTATTAACGTATAGAATAGTAAGAATAGGCTACAAACAAACGCATATACGCATGCATTTCATGCGCACACGAAACGCTTAGTTTATTTTCTTCGTCTGAAATGTTTATTTTCGCTCATTAAAGTTGTGGATTTTAAAACCAAAATCCATAATAAATTAAGTCGGGTGATAAAATACCTTTTTTTTATGTTCGTTTAAGCTGTTGTTTGTCGGTGTAACCGTAGGGATCTCCTATTTTCTGATTATACGCACCTTAATTTTTCAAAAATATGATAGCCTATACTCTTAAAAAATTAACAGGACTGATAGGAGAAAAATGATATAAAGTTTCAGAGTACTATTTAATTATTTCAAATATCGATTGATATGAAGCGGATACATTTTATTTGTCATTCGTTCTTTTTTTTGAAAATAACGAATCAGGACGATTTATTGGCGGACCTTCGTTTTCCATTAATTATTTCCGATAAAATTAGCCAAAATTGTCCGATCTCACCTATGACTTTGAAATTCTTTAATTATTTCATGATCGAAAGTAGAAAAGAATTTTTAATGCGTTTTATATAACTTTGTCGGAAAATTATTTAAAATAAAACATTTTTAAATTATTTTGTTGAAGAATATCCGTTTGACGAACGAATAATTTTCTTTTTGAAAAGCATTTAAAGCTTTTTTAAGTAGTTGTTAAACGTGTTTTTTCGATTAAAATTCCATAAAATTTAGCATAATAAAGTATTTGTACAACAGGATATCGATACTTCAAAGCATCAACTTTCAAATAGTGCATAGTACATTCTACCTTGATTTTCTAAAATTATTTGATAAGGGATTTTATGTACATTATTTTCAATACAAACGGTTGTTTTACTATAAAATATTGTAAATTGAAGGGAATTATTATTACCTTTTTAAGAACACGTACATTCAAAGTATCTGCTTCCGAACGGTTATAACTCGATTGCTGTTAAGGTTTAATATACGATAGTAAATTCCAAAATTTGTGTAAGTGTACTAAATGACCTCTTGTGGCAGATTCGATAAACCGAAACGACGTAATGGCAGTATTATCAGTAAAAAAATTAACACGTTCATTAAATCTATTGTCTGTTTTACAGAAATTTTTGTTTAATTTGAACGAAGCATTTACGTCAGTACAAAGTACAAAAAATTGTAAGAAAAAAGAAACTTTAATAACACAGTTATTTCAGTTATTTAACCCGTCATGGACGCCTGCAAACTGAAACATAACCTTTGTTATTTCACTTTATTTTCAGTAATATGAAGTCGCATTTAAACTGATCATTCAATATTTTATTTTTATTTTCTAAATTCATTGTTTATTCAGAGTAAGGGAGCATAGAACATATTTGTATTAATATTTTGAAGAAGTTATAAATAAGATTGTAATATGCATATCAGCGTGTGAACTACACCGCTTCCATACGAAATTAATTTAAGCATACACAGCTTGAAAGAAGTATGCTAAAATAAAATGCTCGTTCTTTCCTAAACGTAGATTGTAATTACATTTTCGATATACATTGTGGGACTTTTTTCTCATGTAAAAGAATTCGTTTATTTGATCGGTTTAAACCTGTCTATAATGAGTTGGGTTAGAAGTTTGAAGGTTAGTAGTTTCACGGTTATCGAATGCGTTTGCTTAGTTTCACTCATTTTCAATATACACTGTCAAAATATTTTTCCGTCAAGAGGGGGAGTAGCTCGTTGAATATTTTAAAAACGTTTAAAGGTTTCTGCTAAATTTATGGGCTTTAATTTTTCTATGTGATACGTCTTGGACTAAGATCATCAAACGACTAGATGAAGATCAAGATGGAAATGAAACCGGTAATAAAAACATTAACAGGATTCGCTCGAATTTAATCTAAGGAGAAAAGTATTTTGAAAGTTTCGTTAATATTTGTTCAGGTTTTTATTTTAATTTTGTAGCCAAGTTAGAAAAAAATAAGACTGACAGAAAAAAGACTGATAGGTGGTGTTCTTGACATTTTTTACTTTCATGTAAATAATAAAGAACTCCTAACGCAAAATTTCGGAAAAACTTCAGATTGTTCCTAGACGGTTCATTTTAATTATGTTGGTAGAGATAAGCAGCGAATGTCGTAAATGTTTTTCGTATTTGTGTTTTAATTATAAAATATAGGCTTTTAATTAAAATTAGGCTAGGTAAAATCGTATAGGGTATTGAAATGTTTTAATGTGCAATAATTATGTCGGTAATGCTGCTTCGGTATAGTTCAGTTTACGGTCGATTGTCTATATCGGTTTAAGTTTCGTCTGTTTTCTTTTAGATCCATTTCGTACTTTGTGACGGTTCACAAAAGACCCGTTTTATTTTATTTTTGTAGAACAGTTTTACTCTATTAAGAGGGAGATTTAAAATAGAATGTATTTTTAAAAAATAGTAAGATTTTGGTCGGAGTTCAAAATTATCTGTACTGAGCTCCATCCGGAACATGTCGCTCGGTGCTAGTTAAAGTCGGTTACAATCGGTTATTTTTCTTTGGTGGTACTACTTACTAGGGAGGTGCATTAAAACACATTTTAATTACGCCAGGGCTAAAATGAGTGAGTTAGATCTTATTTAAGTATTTATCTCAATGTTTGTATTTTCTGATCTTCTTTTTCTCGACATCGGTAAGTAATTTTATTTTTATACTAAAAACCGACTTAAAAGAAAAAAATAAGATGTACGTAAGATGTATTTTAATATTTTAAATTGTACCCAGCTGTTAACCGATATTTAATTTAGGGGTAAAATGTTTGAAAATTAATTACTGCAGTACTTTTCGTGTTTATATTTCGGTTTTTTGGTATATTCCTTCTTTTTTTTAAAGTACTTTTCGTGTTGAATTTCGTTAATTAAAGTTATTTTTTTGTAATAAATATTTGGCTAATTATTTTTCTTGCCAAACTTATTGTGGACGCTCTTATAAATTCATTCATGAAGTGAATATCCCACTTTACTCACATATATATATATATATATATATATATACATATATATATATATATATATATATATATATATACATATATATATATATATATATATATACATATATATATATATATATATATATATATATATATATATATGTAACATGTTTATCACCTGTACTACTACTTATTGTTTATTAATATCACATTAATAAACACAGCTATAGCTTTTGAATCGATAACAGTCTTTATTCGGTTTTATTATAACATGTTAATTTGTATTGTGCTATGTAGTGATTGTTAATTTCTAGAAAGATTTTATCTTATAATAAACCATATAATTTTAATTACCTACTTCCATTAAATTTGAACTGTTAATTAATTAATTAATATTTTAATTTATGAAGAAGTAAAACTGAAACTATTACTACTATGTGTTCATCAAAGATGTATTTTATGTGAAGTATTAATTTATATAAATGTATACTTTCAATACATGTGTTGTATGCTTAGTGTTTTTTAATTTTATACAATAATATTTGTTGAGAAAATATTTAATCTTTCAAAGAGATTAATGTTCAACTTGCATCATGTGTGTACATTTACCTGAACGTGATTAACTTGTTGAATAAATAATAAAAAAAAAACTTCAAAGCCATTTATTATTTAAGATAGTATGATCATCATCCTACTTTTTGATAACATTGTAATTTTTTTTTGTATGTATGTATTTTAGTAATGAAATACTTGATAAGCCGTTTTGGGAAAATTGGCGTGAAGATGAAAAATTACTGTTATTATGTAACGCATGATTTGATATTTGTGAATAAAAATTTCGCGCCATGCGTGAAAAGAAAATAATAAGCCGAGCCGTGGTCATATCAGCAACTGTCCCGATGTAATCGGCCTTGCAGTAATTTAAATTTTTTTTCAGATACCGTTCCATCACTTCTTAATTACGATTCCTTTCTCCTGTTCATATTTTATTCGTTCAGTTTGGCATAAAGAATACTCGTGTAACATAACCTATTTAAAAGTTTTGTTTTGATTTCGCACAGTTTTTTCTCCTGATGTTGGCCAAAGGCCTGGCTGGCTTTTGTAGATAAAAAAAATTGCTTTTTCTATAAGATAGCTAAAAAATAAATATTCCTATTGAAAATACTTATTGTTCATGTAATGGCGGATAACAGAAAAAATAATGAGTACAATCAGTCAAAATTATTTATTAAATGAGTAATATGCTTTATAATTAATATGTTTTTTCCCATTTACACAGTAATAAAATTAAGTTGTTTAAAAAGTTGTCAAAAAAAGGGTACTTTTCTGTAGTCTTCCTTCACATTTTTTATAAAAAATTTAAATAATAAAATGAAATTCTATACTTTAACAGTTAAGTAGATGGGAAATATAATACAGCCGCATTCGATTTTTTCTTTGTTTTGAAGGTGTTAAATTTCAACATCATTGGAAAAGATACAGCATGACTACTGTTTTTTATGCTTTATTCATTTTTTCTTAACTTCATCGAACAGTGTTCAAAAGAAATTTACTTAATTCTTTATTTCTGTTTTTAACCTCGAGAACATTCATGTTCCAGTGAAATTTACCAGTGTCTTATTTTTGCCCGTTATTGAAAAAAATTGATACTTGTCGTTTACTGATATATGTTTAACAATCTTTTGTATTACCTATTAAAAGATTAGTTTTGATTTTGCACAGTTTTTTCTCCTGATCTTGGCCAAAGGCCTGACTTGCTTTTGTAGATAAAAAAATGGCTTTTTCTGTAAAATAGCTAAAAGAATGCAGTGATCTAATAGTTTACAGGGATAGACGCATTGTGAAAAATAGGTGTTTACGGTTTATTATGTTTTTATCAACAGGTTTGTGATGTTATAAGCGGCTCGTGTTTTGACTTAAGGATTTTTTTTGGGGTGGATTTTCTGGGCAAAAAACGCTTTTGCGTTATCATCTCTCGGAAAGTTTATATTTGTTGTAGTAAAAAAAATATATTTATTATATATATATTATTATATATATTTTTTCTTTCGAAATAAATAAACGATTGTCATCTGTTCAGTAAATCTAGTAAAAAATAGCTGACAACTGTGGGTTGTTTCTGATGCACGGCTTATACACACAATTTAATTTAAAATATTTATCATTTTATAATATAATATTTTTTCGTCTATTTAATTCAATGGTTCTAACTAAAGCGCGCGCGCATGCTGTATTTAATTTGCGCGGGTGTGGCGGTACTAGCGGCGACGGTCGGTACTGACTAAAATAATGTAATTTCACAATTTACATACAACAAATTTCGCTTCTATAGTCGGTAGACTGGTGTAGCCGCGAGGCTAAACGCACCAGGTACTGAGTCAATCGGGCGATCGTGTTCGAGACCAGCAAGACCGAGTTACTTTTTTACATATTAATTTATTTAATTCTACCGCTCACCTGTGACGTCACAACATAGCAGTAGTTTAGATAATTTTTTGGGGTGGGAGTGCGATTATGTAAAATTCTTTTTTGCAAATATTGTTATTTTTTAATCGTTAACAATGGCGCTAAGAAAACTATAACTTTAATTAGGTGAAATCTCGAGATACTAAGGATGACCTTCCTTTATAACCTCACCTCCTTGCTATTTTAGGTTGAAAATTTAATGGCTTCAATGTCCCATACGTAGAAGTAATCTGGCCAAGTTTGGTCAAAATCTATCCAGTAGTTCTGGAGATATAAGGTAATATAGAGGCCAACACTGAACACAACACACGTACATACGAACATAACATCATACGTTAACATCTCGGAAATTTCCATCCGGTTTTTTGTGTTCCTTAGGTGTCAGAATGTCAAGATCCAGTGAAAACCGCGTATTTCCAAATTGGATCGATTAAAAAAACTTTCTCTTCTAGAGCTATAGCTCTGCTATAGCGCTTTGTAGACGGGAAAGTAAAAATTAAAAAATTAATTAAATTTTTTTTGCTAAAACCCATTAACAGGTGTAATATTTTTCGTTTGTGCCATGTTAATTGGGGGATTTATATCGTATTATGGATAAAAATAATGTACTTTTTGCTGCATCACAGCAAAATATATTTCTGCTGTTTATTCAGAGCAATGTAGGTGTGTATTGCATCGCAGTTAAATTAGGAAAAGTACCTTTTGAAAAAACTAAACTGTTTCGAAAAGTTAAAAAAAAATTGCAATAAAAATTTTAAGTATGTAAAATTCGGCCGTGTCGTTACTGCGTAAAGTTTTGAACCTCTCGTTCGAGCGGGTGATGAATTGTCTCTATATATAGCCATAACCTTTACCATAACCGATAGCAGTTGTAGGTGACCTGTTACGAGATCCCAATCATGTCTGAAAATAACCAGTCGTTCTTTAGAATAACAAATGTCCTAACCGTCTTTCTCGGGAATGTAAGGAATGACGTGCTTTCCCGTTGTCTTCGTCAGTAGTAAACCGAATATACTGTTCCTTATCGGCTTACAAAGCCCACCCGAACGGAAATAATATTCAGCTAGTTACGAGTGAACCCTCAGATTGCTCACTACAGGGACTTTCTGTATAATGAATATCGTTACTCTCAGAAAAAAATAAACTTTAGCTAGTCTCGTTTGTATCACGGTCGCTTTAAATAATCACGAACTTACAATTATACGACTTTACACTTTTATCCTAACAGCTATACGAGTAAGAAAGAGTAGGATACTCTTACTTATAGTAAGATAACCGACAAATAAGTGTACTCGACAAAATAGTGTAACCGACAAATAAGTGTACTCCTCTCCGTGGTAAACATTGCATTAGTACATCCTCTAGCAGATTTTTATCTGTTTTGGGTACGATTTTTCAGGTAATCATGTATTACTGAATGTAGGCACGATGTGTTTTTATTGCATATATTATTCTAGACCCATAAAGAATAAAAGTTGAGTGATAAACTTGGAATGTTTGGGATCCATTAATCCATCATAGGATTTTATATTCCTTTTCGTACTGTAATAATACTAATATATTTATAAAGACTACATCTCATATTGCTGGCATAAATCTCATAAAATTCTATTTTTTATTAATTAAAATATTCTTTTAAGTATCCTTGTTTTTTGTTCTAGTTGATATTGTAACTCCTAATCCTATTCATCCGACTGAAAACGATCCTATGCAGTACTAGTAAAACCTACTCGTATTTCGATTGATATTATATCACTTTATTGTTTAAACTTAGTTCAGAACTTATCTGTTTGATCCTGAATTTACATCTGTTGTCAAGTTTTCCTGTAAACAATTCGAAATTTATGTCATCATTTCTAAAATGTTTATTATTTTTTTTTAGTCGTTGTTTATTGGCTAATACAATTTTTTTTACACGTCTTAGCCGATGATTATTTCAAGACTATTTATCTGTAAGAAGACAAAATCGATCGAAATTGTGTTCTAGTTGTATTTTTATCATTAGTGGTTAAACTCTGTTTGTGATTAATTTATGGAGGCGTTTGTGTATACACGTTTAAATGATGAATTTTTTGGGGTACTCATTAACATTATTAAGAATGTTATTAAAACGCTTATGTGTATAAAAATTCATTATTACGTGATTTTCTTTTCGTAAGTTAATGGTATTGAATTATTTTGTGACCATAGTAAGTAGATATTTTCTGTGAAGGGGTTATTGTATGATTTACCCTATTTTTAGATTTTACGGATTATTTAAATTGCTTTACCGTCTGATATTTCTTTCAGTATCATAACTTCATTAAATTAATTTTTAATGTTTTTTATCCCCTTTATATTTAAAATAAATATGTTTTAATCGGATAACTTTTATTCGATGCATATAGTTTGGTATGTAGTAATATGAAGTTATATTTAGTACTAATTCTGTTTTACCGTAACTAGGAACTAATTCTGTTTTTGCTTTCCCTTCTGCTACGATACAATTACAGGATAATTATTACCGTCGGGTAAAAACATTCCTCTTTAAGGTATAATATTTCTTATTGTTAGTGGTCCAGTGAGTATAAAAATACGAAAATTTTGGTTAAAAAGTTGTATGTATATGGATAGGTAGGCTAGGTGTAGGTATTTACGTTGATTCATATCTCATTAATAGTTATCCTGCCTTAGTGAAATTGTTGTGCCGATTTGTGAACAATTAGAAGTTATATTTTTTAACTTTGATTATAAAATTAGATCTTGTTAACTTGTTGACTTGGTAAATTTGAGGGCGGCTTTGTTTTATTTTCATCTCTTTAAATAGATCCATAAAGCTGAAATAGAATTTAATCCTTATCACAGGGGTATTTAGAATCTTATTAATCTTCTACTACTTAATAACTTATGGATTTAAACTTTCTTTTTTTTTACTAAGATATTATTTGGTTGAAAATATTTTTTAACCTAAGTATTTTAATATGAGAGTAGTTATCGAGCGAAATAAGTTCTTCGGTTTAAATACAGTTTTCAACTTTATTTTAGGGAGTAGGTTAAGTTTTTAAGTTCTATGCAAATGCCGGGTAAATTCAAGATCATCTTTGACGGTTTTATTTGTCTTTCAAACATTATTCGCAAATTTATTTTGACGGTATTTAGTTAAGAACATTAATTAGAAGAGGCGTTTGAAAAGTATATTAACATTCTGCGTTTAGGGCGGTAGAAAAAACCCATCGATCAGGTTACTTTTACATTTGCTGCGTAATTTTTTGAGCTGGAAAATATTAAAATATTAGGTAAAAAAAATAGGTGTTTTTTAATATTGCAGTCATGATAAAAACTTAAAATGCTTTTCTGTATGTTGTTATTTCAGCATGAAGCGAATAAAAGATAAGATCACTTCTTAACTTTCATATTTATAAATACCGATTGCAGTATCCGAATGAATAATCGAGTTCGTACTTCTAGTGCAACCACCAATAACTTGCAACGTGTAGATTTTTTAAACAGCTTGTAATGAAAAAAAAAAAAAAAATATATATATATATATATATATATATATATAATTCTCTTGTTTTTGTAAATAAAAAAATAAAAAAAAACAACTTATTTTTTGTTTTGATGTATTTTTAGTTTATGTACTGCTGGGATTTGTTATTCATTTTATAGCGGTATCTATCGGGGCCCCTTTTGCACTGCTTTATCAGCGTATTTATGTTAATAATACAGTAATTTAGTGGGTTAGTTATTTACATGTTCGATTCATTAATTCTTTGCTTATTCCTTTTAACATACTCGTATAAATTGTCCGAACCGAATGTATCCTGTCTTGTGAGAGGTCGACGGCCTTCTTTATTGTTTTAGTTAATTTTCTTATGTCTTCTAGAAATGTAATGCGACCTATTTTCATTAAGTGCGTTAATTTTATTTGTTATGACGTGTTTCTATCTGTTTAACAATACACTATGTTAGAATACGTATTTAGGTAAAAATAATTTTTGAAAAGTCATTAAATATTTCTACAATGTTCTTAAAGTTTTTCAGGTTTTAAACGTAATTTATAATGGAAAAATTAAACATAATCAAAGTATTATTAGTTGTAAATTAGATTGTGAATTGTTGCCTTTAATATAAAAAGGTAAGTAATCGTTAAGGACTTCTCAGATTATGATTCTATAAGTTTTAACCGTTAATGACAAAATCAGTAGATATTTAATTTCTTTTCCGGCATATTTTTTAGCGGTTATCGTTCGATCTTACGATCATATCCCTTAGATTTGTTTTTCAAAATGTCTAAATTCTTTATAAATGACGGAAATATGTCGATCTATCTGGAATACTTGTTTTCTTAAAAACTATCGACTACGTATTATCAGAATGTTACAACGAAATTGCTCGTTTTATCATTTAAAAAAAAAGTTGTATTTAATTCGATGTTGTAATTTAGCAATTATAAATATTTCAAATTTTAAACTATAATTTAATTTTGTTCTGCTACTAGTGTAACCATAAAATTTTATTATGAAACGTGACTTTAAACGACTCGTGTATCAAGTAGAGAATTTAAAAAATTAAAAAATAATATCTTAAGTAATAATAATGTAAACTGGTGGTTTTACTAACACAGCACATCACTATGGTTGTTGCGGATTCTATGAAAGAACTGATAGTGGGCGAACCGAATTAATCAAAAAATTTCGAATGATTTATAAATATTATATTCTTTTTAAATTCGTGACTTGGAAAGTTTTAAATACATTCTTATATAAATTAATTATTACAATAAGGGTACAGTTGATCTCAAATTTTTATTGGATTTTTTTTTACACAAAAATCTATAAAAACGTTTGTATTGATACTAGTGTTATCAAGCAAAATAAAACATTGCGTTTCACATATGTAAAATGCAATTACATGTAATTAAATGTATTTGACAACAGTTGTTTTCATTTTTGGATATTTTTTCACCTGAAAGTATGATACGTATTCTATATTTACAGTTGAAAACTATTTTTTTCCAAATTCCGAAACATTTAAAAATCTCTACCGTATTATACTTTTGATAATAGCGATATAATTTATTTTTAAAAAATTATAATTTAAGTGTAGTGTAGTATTTTTTATGGTTATACCGATATCAATTGTTTTTAAAAATTTTAAGATTCTTAATATTTTATGTATCCGTTTTGATAGATTCGAATTGTGATAAAAGAAAGTAATGTTATTTGTTCATTATCATTTTATGGACGCGCGACTTACGCACTTTTTATTTTTTGTTACGATTGCAATAATAAACATTTGTTCTAGTCATCACAAAAATGACTGAAATATAATCGAATTACGTTATGAACACCCAATGGATTTCGTTCCGTTTGTCTATGTTTAAAATCAACGTACCTAATTATAGTGTGTCCTTAATGATATAGTGTTTCATCCAAAAGTTGTATAAAATTTATAGCATTACATTTTCTGAATTATTTTCAACCTCATATGTTACAGGTAGAAGAAAGAATAAGACAGATATTTTAAAAGAATAATTTAATGTGCTCCTCTCTGCTTTTAAAATGACATTTTATAACTCCACCTTAGTAGAAGAATTCTGCTTGTTGATCGTCAAATTTGTACGTAATAGGTAATATAAGTTTGATACTCGACGGCTGTTTGGAACAGAGCCGTTAAGGCAAAGGGGTAAAGTTTAAGTTACGTCCTCGCTTTCTTCGTCTTTCTTATACTCCTTCTGCCACGGATGATACGATCCGTATAATTTCGCCTAGAAAAAATAGGAATGATACTGATTGATTTTAAAAGAATTTTATCTGTATCGTGCACGATGAAGAAATACAAGTGTGGGGGTACGTTAATGTTTGTAATGTTACAATTTCAACTTTTCAGTTGCTAATTTCAGAATTTCAACACGTACTCATTGGCCTGCATTCGATTTATACTGGAGGTTCTAATAATTTCTATTTTAATTAATCTCGGCTGGAAGTACTAGTCTACTAATAAAGTAAGAAAGAATATGGATGTTAAAGGATTATTTATATATATATATATATATGCACGGAGATATCATTAATGATTTTAGTGCAGGGTAGGTGAGTTTGTTTTTGCATACTATTCGTAAAATATATTTGGTATTTTTATTCGTGTTTCTTACAGACTGTAGTTTTTAACCGCTTCGTCGTTAAAAGTGAGGAAAATTGTTAAACCGAATTGTTTTGATTAAAGAAAATCATGAAAATTATTTTATGTACCCAGAATTAATGAATTACACTCTACGTTATGCTAGAGACGTATAGTTAAAAAAATAATAAATTTTATTTCTTGCAATTGTACTTAATTTATTAACGATGTAAATGCTGTAAAATTTTAAATAGAAAGGTACGGGACCGACTTTGTAATGCGACATTTGAATAAAACATACGGCTGTTTCCGAATACAGGTAAGTAGACGCCCTTAATGCAGCATAGCGCTGCCGTATTCGTTTGAGTGTGTGTGTGTTCGTGTTCGGACACGTGCGCACGCGCTTGTCGTTGTAATAATAGTAGAACCAGAAGTAATAATAGTACGGCGGCGCTTATCGAGAGGAACCGCCACCATCTTTGCCTTACTTTTATTATTTGTATAATATTCAGATTTCAAAAGATATAAAAGGGTCAACAGCCACACGGTGCGTTCTGTTGCTCCCTTCTCGTGATTCTCCAGTACGATTCATTTATTTTGTTTTCGAAAATGTTTCTTTGATTTTCTTTTTAGTGAAAACCGTGTACATAAAACGTTACCGTTCCATATTCGTCGATTGTTGTATCTTCCGACGTTATGAACCTTAATGACTCTTTCAAAATAATAGCAAAAAATTGACGGTGGTCTTCATATTTTTCTCGGTTTTAATCTGTTAATCCAACCAGTTTCTTCTCATTACTGAAGTTGGATTAAAAAAAAAGGAAAAAAAAACTAAAGAAAGTCTCTTTTGAATCTTGGTTAAAAAGTTGATTTGACCGTAATATAAAACCAGAAATAATCTCTAGAAGTATGTATTTTTTTTTTAATACAGTTTGTATTATCTTTTGATTATATAAATAAAATGTTTGCAATAACAAAAAAAAAAAGTTTTGTATTCGAAGAAGAGATATTAGTAAATAAAAATATGATTAAATACATTGTGTTAGTGCGCGGTCTCTATAGCGTAATTTTTCGCAAGTAAATGATATGTCAGTTTTTTTTTTGAGCAGATTACTCTTTCATTTGGCATCTCCTTTGTGGATGGCAATAAGGACATGTTGAACACACATCAAGCCGCAGTGCTGTACAACTTCTCGTGCTACCTGACCCGATCACAGTACCGTAGTTCCTTTATACTCGCCGACAGTATAGTACTCATCGTCACTGTCGCTTTGTATATCGCAGTTTATCCTTATGCTACGTAGATATCGCCTTGGGTTTCTGAACTAGATTTTCCTGTTCATCTACCGGGGATCCTAGCCATCCGTCTTAGTGCCGGACAACTTAACACGCCTTCTTGAGGAACGCAAGGTAAATTCCCCTCTCCCCATCAAGTTGGATTTGTAAATTCTAGTAAAGGAATAAGATTGTACTTATAAAAGAAACAGGTTTGAGAAATATTATAAGACTACTCTCGATTTCTTATTATAATGAAGCGTGTAATCCGAGCTTCATACTCTAAGGAAAATACATAAAGCGACTTATGTGCTTTAGTTAACGAATCGGTTTACCAATTAACCTGAAAAAATTAAAGTTCTTATTACCTAAGTATCATCAAAGTACGGGTTGAGTGTGTGTAATTTTTGCTAGTCGACTTACATTTATTCAAATTTCTAAAAACTTATGTTATGCTTTGTATGTAATTTTTTTTTGTCTGTCCACTACGATAACACTTGTTAAGGATTAAAGTCCATTAATATAAAGACAAATAGTTAAACTTATGACGACCGAATCGCAATAGTTTTCTAGTTTTATTTACTATTTGAAGTAAAAGGGAAGATATAGGTTTAAACTACGGCTTTTGAGAATTTGTAGCTATTTTCTATTTAAATTAAATTTCCTTCTCTTCGGCCAACTGCGATCACAGTCGTGATTTATTGCTAAAAAACAGAGGGTGTTAGGCAAATGAGTATTGCTGGTCACTGCCGATCTGTGGGTAATATGTATCAAAACTGAAGAGAGCGGCCGACAGTAAGTCTTAACATTGCGGTGGTGAAATTGCAAATTAGAAGATGAAGTTATGTCTCATTCAATGTCTGTCTCTCTCTCTCTCACTCTATCTTTCTCTCTATGTGCGCGTGTCTTTGCTTAAGTATTCAGGCCTTTGTGATTTCCCCAGACAAAGAAGACAAATCGTGGACAGCCTTTTTCACATTTAATAACTTATAAACAATTTTTGATTAAATAATTGCTGGTTATTATCTATTTTAGTTAATTTAATGATTTTTTTTTAACTAAGGCTATAATCACTTTATCGATTACAAAATACCTGTATTAGAACTAATAATTTTTTTTTTCGATTTGCCTTAATAGGCTGTTAAGGGATAAAAAAATATTTATTAATATAAAACGATTGTAAATACTTACTTTTTGCAAGGTTTGTTTCTTGTTCCACGTTGTGAGTTGTAATTAAAGGATATCTATATTGTTATTAAACGGAAAATGTTCCTATTTGTCAAACAATTTTCAAAGAAATTTTGTATTTGCTTTCAGTTTAGTTGTGTTAAGAAATAGATTTTTAAATCTATCCCTATTCGCTTCAGAATTTCCCTGTTTGTAAAAAAACAATAATTATTTTTGAAAGGTATTTATCATCGATTGCTGTTGCCTTGATGTGTAGTTTAAAACAAGTTTGATTACAAGTTTCGTTCATTTGTTTGAATGAAGAAGATCTAAAACTAATTACGCTTACCGTCAAATCTTATAAAAGTATGTTGCGGTGAGGTAAAATGTAAATCCTATTTCTTTATTTATTTTTCAGTTTAAATAATTTATGAAACTTGTTATTTCTTTCTATTCCCTAAATAACTGTAAAATCTATAAAAATTATAGCTTGTACATACTTGTACTCTTTTTGTAAAGTTTTTTTTTTATTAGTTAAGTTACCGGTTAATTACTGGGATTTTCATCTTTGTAACTATCTTGTGTCTTGAGTTTTGGGTTGCTAGTAATATTTAAAATTTAATTGTATAGGATGAATTGAGATTTATTCGTATAAATGAAATATCTTTGTTTTATTATTTTCAAATATAATTGTGAAAATTTTTAAGTCTTGCCAATTATTTTTATATTGTTTTGTAAATGGCTAGTAAATAAAATTTTCCACACTTACGTTGGACGTATTGTTATGTTTACTTTAGTTTCAGTATGTTAATGATAATGAAATATGCAATTATGATTTGGCAGTGAAAAGTATTACTTGCATTCGTTAACGATTTGGTTTATTGAAAAGCAAGGGAACATTACATGTATAAAAGTAGTAAATAGAGAACGCTTGAAAACTTCTTAAAAAGAATGAAAATTTATAAATAAATGCGCGTTTCGATTGTTAAACGATCATCACGATGGATATAAAAGAATTTTAATGTTAAAAATACAAAAGTAAAAATGCAAAATAAATACAAAACAAAAATTAGATGAATGAATGAAAACTAATTAACAGAAGGAAACAGAGCTTGCGGATTGCTATAAAAACATTTCCACTTTTATCTAAGAAATAATACAAAAACAACCGCTAAAATATAATGGTTAGCTGTGGGTGAATCCTATCGATATAGGACGGGTAGCTATTGACTAGATCACTTGAATCCTCCTCCGAGACTGGCCACTAAACCGTTCACTGATATATAAAGCCGGATAAGCAAGAAAACAAACGGAAAAAATAAACGGCTTATCTCAAAAAATATCGTCTTTTTTATCATTATTGTAATAATTTTTGGCATACATAAGCCTGTTGATCGCCGTTCTAAGATGGTTAAATTAAAGTAGACACAGCCATCCTCATTTCCTTTTTTATGTTGATTTTAGCGCGATAAAGTTTACCACAGAAACTACGAAGACTCCGATTCTTAAAAATAAGAAGTCGCAGTTGGAATTAAAATTCTCTGAGCTTTACCACTTAGGAGTGGATATTCATTTTTTATTGACAACCATGCTGTTAAATTAATTTCAGTTAATTCCGTGATGCTGAATCTTGTTTTTAACCTATTGCCACAAGTCAATTCAATCAGATTCTCTTCTTTTGCAGCAGTAAATTCGGATGAAGCAGTAATATTAGATGGATCTAATAATTTTCCGTGAAAATTTATCGATATTATAATTTGGAAAATAATCCGTATTAAAATGTTTTTCAAAGGAGCGATAAGAGTTCTCCAAAAATATCAACTTCAATATCATAATCAACTCCGTCGGAGATCTAAGAAATGTTATAACAAGAGGAAACCTTTCTTTCCTCAGTCTTCATTAATTTCTCTTTTCCATAATTTTTCAGTTTTTTTTTCTTCTAATAAAAGCTAAAATTTCATCAATCGACTTTAAAAGGTGCAGGAGGGAATCTGAGCATTCAGCTATTCAAAAATGCCACATAAATACGCCAGTTATAAATTAAAATCTTCATTCACAGTGTGTTCGATGTACTTGTGTTCTTCCTCTTTCAGAAAATATAAATTCTTTATCACAGTAAAAACGTACGGGACGATGCGTTACCGCGAGAAAGCCGTCAAGTGCTGTTCAACAACAAAAACGTATTCGGATCCTACTTTAAAAATGCATACGATTAAAAACATCAGTCGACTTGATCACAATTCGATCTATAAAATTTCCGAAAACTAATTCTGCACTAAAAGCTTGCGAAACCGACATTTATTTATGTGCGAACTTATAAAAGTGCTAGAAAATTCGAAAAACTAATAAAACAATTGAGAGGCTAGTGTCGCGTCAGCCCGTAACTATTTACAGATACTTCTGCAAACAATAACAAAGTGGTTTGCACCAGCTTTCGTAGATGTCGTGTCGTATGGAATTGAATTGAAAATCGGGATAAAATTATGAAAATTGTGTAATATTTCACGGGCCAACAGGCGGCAGAGACGAATAGTTTGGGAGCTACTGGTCAAGAGGTCTTTATTTTTTAACTGGATTATTTGATTCTGTTTATGATATCATTACTCGTAATTTATGGAATATTGAAATTGCATTACTGGGAAAACAGGCGAAAAATGAAATAATTGTATAATGTTAAATTTACTGCAGTGTCCACTGCTTTAACAGTGTCCACTGCTCGAATAAATTGCGAAAACAACAGAAAAGAACAACCTTCAGTACGATACAAAATTCAGTTTCTTTCATCAAGTTATTCCTAAGATAACTTACTTAATCTTCATAGATGAACTTTGACGTTTACAGTAGTATGATTGAAATTTACTTGATCAAATTTGTACGCTTGTCTTGCATAATTCAGCATTTAGAGATTTTACTTGCTTTTGATAGTCGATAAAATTTCTAATTATCTCATGGCGAGAGGATGTAATTTTATGTTTATACGATTGTTCATTTCTTTTAAAAATTTAAGAAAAATTTCTTCCTTAACATTAGCATTTATTACCACCGACAGTATTGATCTATACCCGCCCATTACTTTCTTTATACTATTAATATTAGGAACACACGCTAAGTGGACGGTATACTTTGGTATTCGTACATTTTCTACTGCAGCGTGGCATGACTTAGTAAATTTTTGAATGTTTAGGAACATATTTCTGTATACAGTGATTTATTATAAAAATTTACGTCATATCCTAAAATTAAGTGTTTGCTTTTGTTTAGTTTCGGATGTATTTCTATTTTTTCTCTGCAAAGCGATAATTTAACTTTTTTTCACCTTCAAAACCGTGACTGTTGACTTAAGGTATTTCCATTTAAACCCACGATAATTTTTAATATAATTTTTTATCATCAGGTGATAAATATGTTTATGCGGTTAATCTGTTTCTTAAGCGCATAGATAGATAAATAGACGCATGCGCATGGACTATTATCAAATAAATACTAAAATAAAAATATAACTTTTCGTTAACCTTTCTGTAAATTTCGCTTATGTGTGGACAGAATCCGTCTGCCGAGTCGACCTTTCATGCACATATCTTCATTATACTTATAATATTATAGTTCGTTAAATTCATTATCTCATTAAATATGAAAATAAAACCAGAAAAAAAAATCAGAGCAAGGTTTTGTTCACACGATGAATAAACCTTATATTTATCTTATATTTATATCGCATTACTATTCTAGGTACAAGATTCTATTGACTATAAATATTACAAGATATCGGAAAATAAACTTAACCATAATAACTAATTATTTTAATTACGCTTCGTACGTAATCGAAACCGTATTGTAATTGGAATGAATTCTAAATTTATTAACTACTAACTTCTTATAGCGAAAGAATAATTAGTAAAGTTTTTCAGTGAAGTTCAGTTAAGGAGATACCATAATGATTTTTAGATCGTGATATCGGAATCGACAGAGTGAGCATGTTACTATACACTATTATCTTAGAAATGTGTGCCGACCTTAGAAAGCGTGGATCGAAGTCGTGAAGTGATAATTGCTTACAGCATAACGTTCAGACAAAAAAGTTTTAATGAAGTTCATTATGTACCAGGTAGTGGGAGGTTCGATGTCGTCATAAAATAGTACAGGCAATTTGTCATCAAAATAGGCTGTATTTGAAAATCCTTACCTACCGAATGATCTTTCGTCCATGCGTTAGGGGTGATGAGGGAAGCTTAACTCCAGATCTTTAACATCCCCCTCCCATAGATTTTTGAAAAACTCGAAAAACACAAAAAGTTTTTGAAATACGTTTTTCTCTGAATCTATGCATTTTAGACAAAAGTTTTTCAAACAAAAAGTGTAGAGGACATTCTCCTCTACAATTAATGTCTTTGAAATTATGCCGTATAATTTGAAATTGAAATACCACGTGGCGGTGAAGTTGTAAAAAACGTAAACGAAGTTGTAAACGAGTAGACCGGTTTTGAACACGTGCCCAATTCACAACATTTTCACACTTTCACAAGCTACAGCTCTAAAACGGTGAGTCGTACAAGAAAATTGTTTAAAGAAAAGTTTTCTGTTTTTTGAGATTAACAAATTTTCCAAATGCAATACAGACGAAAAACAATTTTTTTCGGTGTAAACCCCCAAAAACACGTTTTTTACAACTTCAGCGCCACCTAGTATTTCAATTTCAAATTATACGGCATAACATCACAGACATTAATTGTAGAGGAGAATGTCCTTTACATTTTTTGTTTGAAAAACTTTTCTCTAAAATGCATAGATTCAGAGAAAAACGCATTTCAAAAACTTTTTAAGTTTTTCAAAAATCTATGGGAGGGGGATGTTAAAAATCTGGAGTTAAGCTTCCCTCATCACCCCTAACATATGGAAAAAACATCAATCAGTCGGTAAGGATTTTCAAATAAAAATACAAATTGACTGTACTAAAAACTTCTCGTTGCAAGTACTTGTCCGAACTAAAATCAAAAGTGGTTTCATTGCTCTTTTCGACAACAGAACCTGATTTTACTTAAAATAATAATGAAAAATGCAACTGAGAAATTGTGAAGAAAAAACTGGCATAAACATGTTTATTTTCTTTTATTAAGAACAAACAATGATTGTAGGGAGTTTCGTATTGTAGCATTCATAAGTTCACCCGTAGTTACTGCTACGTGGTTAAACAGTACCGAAAATTTGGGAAAACACTTTTGGTATTTCAAGAGAAAACGTTTCACTATACTGAACCGTAGGTCTCTAAATTATTGAATCTTATGAATTTTTTACGTGATATTAACCCACAATCCATCACCACCTTCTTTCAGGTTTTGATTAGACTTCTCATTACGATTGTTTTTAGAAAACTTTTTTTTTTTTTTTTTTTTTTTAAAGACGTTTGGCCGCCTCCTTTTTTTCTGACTAATTTGGGTTGTCAGATGCATGTAAAATCATTGTGTAGTGTCGGAATAAAATACTACTTTCGGATCTATTGGTGTAATATTTATCTGGTTGACATCAGTTTGAACGAATTCTACTTTTTCACATTTCGATCTTGGTGCTGAGCGGGAATCGTCTCGATAACTAAAATTAATATTTGCTTTCGTACTGGATTATTTAATTTATATATTTTTTGATAGTGAAACGCATCATTTTTTAATCGTTCGAAGATGTAAGATGACTTTGTTATGAATAAAACAAAAATAGGTTATTAGAAGTTATTAGATTAAAATATGTGTGCAATTACGAAAAAGAGAACAGGCATTAGTAATATCTAAATCTACGTTTATTCTTATTCAGAAGACAAGTTTTCGGATTAAGACTACTCCACGTGGGGGTCTATAAATAGAAGTATATCTATATAAATTCGTTCAATTAATAATCAAGGTCATTGAAGCCTCTTTCTGAAATTGTGATTGGATCGTTTCTCTGGTTCATTGAACTACTACTCCGATGCACTGTACTGAAACTGTCCACGTGGATTATGAGACACGTGTGCAACCCTTGCTGCAGTCAAACAGCGCATATCTAATCTACCGTATTCCTCTTTTCATTGTACTTATTTAAAAATATTTCTGTTCATTTTCTTATTTAACGAATATTATCCGGTTTCATTATCTATTAACAGCAGTTTAAGCACTGTGCTTTCTTAATTCATTAAAATTTGAAATTTGTTTGTGGCAAAATTTTATTTTATTAATTGTTTTTATGACTAAAATTAGAGAATGCGATTGACAAGACTTACACCAAATGACGTGTGCTGTGTGGGTTGAAATTAGAGATTATACGAGTAAGTTACAGATAATAATGTTAAAATATTAGGATTTTCATTATTTCTATTTTCAAACGGAAATACCGAGGATCGTGCACTTAAGATTTACTTTTAGTCGTAAACAAGAGATAAATATTAAAAAACACGACTGCCAAAAAAAAAAATCATTGTTCTTTAATATAGGATAATGAAAGAGCTTACAGTTGACAATTTTCTATATAGTATAATTTTTGTTACAAATTATTTATATTTATTTATTTAAGCACACACACACACACACACACACGCACACGCACACGCACACGCACACGCACACGCATACGCATACGCATACGCATACGCATACGCATATATATATTAGTAAGAGCGTCTATGACACTCCTGGTAACTTAAGGATTCCAACGCGGTGTCGTACATCTAAATCGGTTCTGCTGTTGAGCTGCCACGGTGGAACGAAACATTGCACTCCTTTTTGGGCAGTGATGTAAAAACCAAGATTGATGCTCCTTTTTTTTTAGACAAATTGGAATTCTTTCATCGTTTGGTAATGTACTATAAACATCCGTCCGCGTTATTAATTCTTTGTTCTCGGCTGAATTAATGCTTTGCTAGTAATAATTATTTTTGAACCATTTTTCTGTTTGTTCATTATCTGAATCATTACCATTAAATGTTCAAATTTTTATTAAACTGATTATATCTTTTACAGATTTGAAACCCCATTAAAATCTGTACTTATAATGTTATCCTAACCCAGCAAATGTTAAAGTGTGTTTACCACCTATGCCAAATGCAAACGGACTGATTTTTTGTGACGGCGCGACCAATACTTTCCGAAATAACCTAATTACTATTTTAGAACCTGTTGGCTAGCAATTTTAACAAAATTAATGAAGGTAAAACAATACATTTCATTGTATTCGGGTATAACATTATTGGTTATCATTTTAAAAAATAAGTAACGCAGAAGAGACTTTATATATTATTCAATGTTGGGCTGTTACATATAATAATAACCTCAAAAATGAAATCAAAAATTTTCGAAATCTGTCAAAAAGTATTGCTTTTCAGGTAACTACACTAACGCGCGCGAGCACACGCACACACACACACACACACACACACACACACACACACCTGTGTGTGTGTTGATGTTGTTGTTGTTTGTGTGTAGATGTTGATAGAGAACTGAAAATAATTTCTAAAACTCGAAAGTACTATTTCTGTTAATATTTTTTGATAGACCATTTTAAACATGGCAACTAGGTTCCTTCCTAAGAATTTTGGAAATAGCAATTATGATTGTAGTGGATTAAAAATAAATTTTTTGTACCTTTTGTGTAGATACCCGATTAAATTTAGTTTAACTTTTCATTAAAAAGAAACATCATTTTAATTAAATCTCACCTTACTCTGATTTTTAGTTCGGATTAAATTCGTTATCATTTGGCTATCACCCAAATAATTTTACGTATTCCGATTAGGTATCCGTTATTTGAGCACGATGAAACAGATTGTTGAACTGTTTTTCGAGTTTATTTTCGATCCGATTAACCTATTAAAAAAATAAAAATTAGTAGTTAGCTTTTGTGTTCGGTTTAGTACATTTGCCAAAACGTAATGAAAAAAAATTTGTTTTTTAGATCATATATAAATCCCTCACATTCGACGTTTATCGAATAATAAACGGTTTTGAATCGGATTCCTCATTCTTTTGCCATCGAAAAAATGTTAATTTCGTAAAAGTTAAACCGCTTCGACCCTGTAGATTTGTTGAATATAAATTTTCGAATTTTTTAATGGAAAAATTATTGATCTAAAAAATATAATATTCACGTCTTGAATGTTTCAATATAGGAAACATAATTGATTATAATTGAACATGAGCGACAGTCGCGCGTAGACTCTACGAAGAAATCTCCTCCAAAAAAGAAACATTGTGAACACACGACTGATTTTTTGTTTACTACGTATATCTGTAATCGAAAAAAATATTAACAAAACAATTTAAACAAATGAGTGAAAATGTGACTAAATTAATTAGACTTAAATATTTTATAATATAGTTTCGGTTTCGGTTATTGAATGTTAAACATAACATGTAGGCTCATTATTTTCCATGTCGATCTTAGAGCATTTAATAAATAGTTGGTGTTTACATAGCTTCGTATTAACGTCTTATAAATGGATTTGTGAGACGCACCTTTTGAAAAGTTTCTGACGTGGCTTTCTGTCGTAGTTGACCTTGAAATCGTTAAGATTATTATAACGAGTGGTTGTAAATAACATTCTAAGAAGTTTATTAAGATACGTGACTACTAGTAAGACATTTATTACGAAATAAATTTAATTAATTAGGAAGTAATGCTTCAGACGACGCTGTTGACTGCACGTAGACTTGCTAAACATTACAACACTTTATTTAAAGTTCAAGTAATTTAAAACCTTAACGTTGTTCAAGCATCGATTCTGTTATGATTTGTCGGTCTTTCTTGATGCATTCTACTTTCTTAACGCGGTTTTATTTTAAAACAGTGTAAGATCATTTTTTTTGAAACACGGGGAATTTGTTATAATTCTTGTGCACCGTGTAAAAAGAATAGAGTTTACCCGTTAGGTTGATGGCGAATAGTGTGGTCGCACCCTTGACCCACCGGGTTGGTCTAGTGGTGAACGCGTCTTCCCAAATCAGCTGATTTGGAAGTCGAGAGTTCCAGCGTTCAAGTCCTAGTAAAGCCAGTTATTTTTACACGGATTTGAATACTAGATCGTGGATACCGGTGTTCTTTGGTGGTTGAGTTTCAATTAACCACACATCTCAGGAATGGTTGAACTGAGAATGTACAAGACTACAATTCATTTACACTCATACATATCATCCATTCATCCTCTGATGTATTATCTAAACGGTAGTTACCAGAGGCTAAACAGGAAAAGAAAGAAAAAGTGTGGTCGCACCCATACTTTACCCATCGGGTTGGTCTAGTGGTTAACGCGTCTTCCCAAATCAGCTGATTTGGAAAGTCGAGAGTTACAGCGTTCAAGTCCTAGTAAAGCCAGTTATTTTTACACGGATTTGAATACTAGATCGTGGATACCGGTGTTCTTTGGTGGTTGGGTTTCAATTAACCACACATCTCAGGAATGGTTGAACTGAGAATGTACAAGACTACAATTCATTTACACTCATACATATCATCCTCATTCATCCTCTGAAGTATTATCTAAACGGTAGTTACCGGAGGCTAACAGGAAAAAGATAAAGTGTGGTCGCACAGCTTTGTATCCGCCATTCTTGGCTTCAGTTCTGACGGGAAATCAGGATGTATTACGTACATAGCTTTTTTTTTGTGTAGCCGCGATGTACATTTAGTTTACACGAGTTCGTTTGTATTTGATGATATGGTGGATTTATTTTTGAAATTTAAAAATAAAAGGTTGTGATTAAAATTTCGTATTATTAAGCGACATAATTTTTATTATACAAATTTCGATGTACTCTATCATTAAAAGAATTATGAGTTTAAACGGCCGGTCCACGCGAGGGATTCGAGTATTGGAGAGGCCAATAATTATTAGTATTGGCTTCTCCAATACCAAAGCCTGATTGATATACCTTACTTTGCCAATCAATTTTTGTCGTTTTATTTTTAGAGGCTTATTATATTTTTTATTTTTATTTTTTTTGTTGTGTGTGGATTCAGAAACTTGGGAGTTTAACGTGTAATTTTTTTTAATTTTAGTGACTTCAGCTGTGTCCAGTAGAGTTTTCGATGTTGAATGTGTGTTTGCTTGAACTTTTTATCGGCGTCAAATATGGCGGCCTAATACTTAATCGAGCGAAACGTTTTAATGTTTTTCCCATATCAGTTTCTGCTGTAGATAATGTAAGACTAATAAAGTAAGATTTATTTATTTTATGAATTTTATAGGCTTAACTCGATTATTGCGGTCATCCTGCGCTTCAATGCCTTTAACGATTACCGCCGCTATTCGGTTGAAAATTTGAATTATATCCTCCTCTTCTGTTTAATTAAATACCTTTCCTATCCGTAGATGCTATCCGTCGCTTCAAAACTTATTTTATGAATTCGAATTTCTCTCTAATTTTCTCTCCATTTTTCTCTCTAATTCGAATTTTCCTTTTGAAAATTGTCTTTGATCGCATTTGTTAACCCGAGGAAAACTCAAACACGGAATACTTCGAAAATTCTCTATCCGTTTATAAACCAAAATAGTATAGCAAGTATCATTTTCATCGTCCCCATCTAACTTATTATTAGCAATACTCTTCTTCCTTAACCGAAGATTTAAGCTCGACTTATCAACATATGTATCATTAGTGATGACGTGGCTATCACTTTTAGATGATCTTAGATGAAAATAGTTGGGATGAGGCGTTACAAAACCTGCAGACTGATGCGTTCTCTCATCGTCTGTTCTGCGACTTTATCGTTATCTGTTCTATAACTATAGATATATTGTCGCATCTACCTCCTTTTTTCTTTCTTAATTAAACTTACGATAGAACCTTCAGATTATCGTAGGCATACCTTGACAAAGCGCATAGAACGTAAAAAAGATAAAAACCGAAGTAGTGTGGTTGGATAGTTAGGCGTGGACTGATGTACTAAGTTATCAATTTCTTACTACCTCTCGGATCCATATTCTGAAAAGTATACACTCTCGACTTTCTATGATTAGGCGATTGAATATAATTTATTAACGATTCCTTAGAAAATTAACGTAATTATCGTCACGATTTTATGACTTACAGAAACTTTTTTCCCAATCCCGGATCGCTTTCATGACCGACTCGGACTTCTTACATCATAATTTCTAATTCTTTGTTTCCCTCTCGTTTCTAAAATGTTAAAAAGTTCCTGGGTAAATTTTAACTGTCCGGTTTCAAAAGGAGTTTAAATAATTGAAAAAAATATTAACTTGAAAAATTGAGGGATCGTATTGCTTTTCTAATGCATTAATTTTAAAATCATTTTCTTTATTATTATTATTTCTTCAAGACGCTTCGATATCAGTAACAATATAGTTGTTTAATTGCTGATAATTTGGTATCTAGAAGCTGCAGGTATATAACCTTCCGATTTCATATCACCCCTCTCTGTATGTCATCTGTATGGAAGCATAAACTGTTTGTTCGGATTAATTTTTGAAAATACTTTGTTCTGATACTAGGATACATGAATGTTATTTAGAAGTAGGGATTCAATTTTGAACGTATTCGGTCGTCTGTTAATTGTTAGATCAGTTGTCAGTGTGTTATTTTACCGGATATCCTAGACTAATACATTTTTCTTTATATGGATGAATGATTTCTTAAAAATTATTTAAAGAGGTCTTAACACAAAAAAGAAGAATGATTTTTCGCGCTGAATCCTATTCTTGTGGAAATCTATTTTAATTTATTTGTTGATTATTAACGGTTAGTACTTTCAGAGAAATTAATTATTAAATTAGGCGAGTTATTAATTTTTAATTATTTGGAAATTAATCTATCGTATATAAAAATTATTTTTTAAATGTTTCTTCTACTTAAAAATTGGTTTAACTGTTGAGCTTTGCCTTTGGAGTACACATGCGCACAGTGTTTTCATACCCTTTCATTACCAATTTTTTTTCGTACATGCTTTCGGTTTAAAAATCAAGATCCTGTTTGCATTTTAAAAAGTGTTGTTTATTAGCAGATTCACATCTTATAAATTCGATAACGGTATGATTTACTGATTACAAAAAGTGTCTTCTTTGTAATTTCGTCTGATGTCTTTAAATTATAAATGAGGTACAAATGTCAAGATCTTAAATGTTTAATAAACCGGTAATTGTATTAAATCTGTGAATTATAAACGAGAATAATTTATCTCGGTTATATAAATTAGTCATTATTCTAAACGCTACGTTTTGAGAAATGTAACATTTTATTCATTCCTTGATTGGTCTGTGTTATTTCAGTATTACAGTGTTTAGATTTTGTTTTAAATGTCACCTGTTGACCTTATATGTCGCACGCGGCCGTCATTATTTACCCTACATGTTGAGCGTGAAAATTATTAAATGTTACGTGAATTAAAATTCTTAAAAAGTAATTTTGCCGTAGTAAGATGTTTTTAAAGTAAAACTCCTTCTCGATGAAAAGCATTCACTTCATACTAAAAAAAAAATTAAAGATAAAAGATTATGATTTACTTTCTACTTCTGCTTTAAAATATATCAATTTGTTCTTTTATTAAATGCGTAGTATCTCGCTGATGAGTTAGATGTTTAATAGCTCACTTAATAATGACGTAGAAGATCAACTTTGATCTCTTTTTATTAGATCATAACTAGTGATTGCAGTACCGGACAAAAATACATGCCGGTTTCGGTATTTTTTTAAACGTTGTACAGGAATACCGGTGTTAATGTTACAGTGATATTAGGAATTTTTCAAACAAGGTACAAACACACAGTTGTTGCTTTGCCATACTTATTAACATACTGATAAACATAATTTTTGTTTCCTAACATACGGTACATGATTTTAATCTAAAATATTACATTATTAAGGTATATTTTAGGACAAGTTGATAAACCTGAGGACTGGCGTCTTTTCATAGATTCGTCGAAGTGTAGTTTAAAAGTCGTTCTACTACACAACGGTAACAAATATCCTTCGATACCAATCGGTTATGGTATTAATTTGAAAGAGACATACGATGCAATGAAAGACGTTCTTGAAAAAATAAATTATAAAAAACATAGCTGGAACATGTGTGGTGATTTGAAAGTTATAGCTATTTTGTTAGTCATGCAGTTAGGCTATACTAAGAACATGTTTTCTTTGCGAATGGGGACAGCCGAGCTAGGGATAAACATTATGTTACCAAACTGTGGAAGAAACGAGACAACTTAACTCCAAATGAGAAAAATATTATTCATGATCCCTTAGTTGAACCCAAAAAAATATTTTTACTCCCTCCATATCAAGCTAGCACTAATCAAAAATTTTATAAAAGCAATGAAGAAGGATAGGCCCGGATTTTTGTACAACAGGCAGAAATTTCCGAATGTAAAAGAAGGAAAAATTAAAGAAGGAATATTTGTTGGTCCTCAAATAAGAGAGTTGGTCAAAGATGATGTATTTAACTCAATGTTGAATAATGTAGAAAGTGCAGCTTGGGCTTCATTTAAAGACGTTTGCAAAACTGTTCTTGGCAAACAAGAATCCGACAATTACCACGATATTGTTAATCAACTTTTTTCTTCATACAAGCTGTGGGATGTAATATGTGTTTGAAAATACATTTCCACCTTTCACATCTGGAGTTTTTCCCGGACAACCTCGAAGACGTAAGTGACGAACTCGGTGAACGTTTCCACCAAGACATTTCGGTGATGGAAAGCCTCCATAAAGGGAATTGGACTAGCCGATTACTGTTGGACATTAATTCGGGATGCTCCTGAGGATATTTATAAAAGAAAAGTATCAGTGAAATCATTCTTACACAGGTACAGCCATGCAAAATTATAAATTTAACAGATTTTAATTGTATTTTCCCTTAATTTTTTTTGAAGCGTAATTTATTTAAAATTAAGGGTGATAGAAAAATTGTATTTACAGATCTGTAATGTACGCAAAAAAGCAATTCAAGAAATGGTATCACACTTAGAGAAACATTAAACAATTTTTTTTAGGCTATCAGTGTTATTCATTATGGATAAATAAAACTCAAAACTTATAAGTCACAAATATAAATATTTTGAACAATAAAGTATAATACAAAATGTGTACGTATTTGTGAAAAAGGAACTCACCAGTTTAAAAAATATCTAAGTGTTTTAAACATTTAAAACTCTACGCAAATTTTCACTACAACGTTAAACGTGAGGTTAGGTTTCATACATACACTCTTCATACTTGACTCTGACATTACGCAAACAAAGAGAGGAGATCGGAACGGAAGTGAGACAGCGAATGATTAATGTTGGTACTGCCACATCCATGAAAAAAATACGTATTTCAAATAACAGTAGACACCCAATAAGTTAAATTAAACCCTTTAATAACAAAATAAATTATTTATAGCTAATGCTGTAAATATCTTTATTTTACCTTAGAAAATACCGGTTTCACGAAATTGCAAAGTAGCACGAAATATCGGTATTCGGTATACCGGTGTACCGGTATTGCCATCACTAATCATAACATTTTTTGTTTAATTTATTCATTTTCATTTCCTTTCTGAAATTAAAAAAGAAAAGATAAACGCATCCTTTAATTACATTTTAACCGAATGTTACTTTACACCCATCAGAAACAAGTAAAAGATTTGCCCTGTTAACTACCCATTTTTCTCATTTTCCTCTTGATATTTGAAGGCTTTTAGTCAGAGGTATTACAGTTAACGTCTACTTCAATATTAGGTAATTTCAACCAGGAATAATTATTTTCAAATTTAAAAAAAATTTTTTATCCATTTTAATAAGCTAATAAGAAAATGTGAACAGTAGTTATAAGTAAACATTATTATGAAGGGGTTAAAGTAATATTTAAGAAAACCGTATTTAATTACTTGGTTATTAATAATAATAAATAAATACAACATGGGTAAGAAATTGCCAATAAGGCAGTATACTAAGTTTCTTGGGAGAGTTATTGTTCATCTTCCGCAGTCGCTGCTCAAAATATTTAATCATATTTTTATTCATAATTCGTGTGGTACGTAATACTTTTTATTCAGCTTTTCAAATAAAATTAAGAACGTTATATTTCTTTTAAAAATAGCCTCCTTGGCTAAGATTTTATGTGCAATGGCCGTTAATAGAAAACCGTTGTACCAAAATCGCTGTAACTAGACAACGAAAGATTAATTATTATAGATTATTAAGATTAATTATTATGTGAATTGGGAAAAATTTAGTAAAAAAGTGTATTTTTTTCAGTTAGTTTTTATCCAATGAAAATTTTAAGAAATAAAATAAGACAATCTCTTTGTTTTTACTGTTATGAAATTTTAAATTCGTTGACCGGATGACTAATCATAATAGCAGAAATAATAAATAGAGAAGATGGTTGTACGCAATAAATACAAACTAATATCCCCCTGTTTGTCCCTGCACATACACGCGTACAACCATAAATAAAACACAATTATATAAAAAAAAAGTACACAATTTATAAAAAAAAAATAAATTTTACTACGTTTCGTGAAAATTAATTTTACTAACTTTTAACGGTCTATAATCCCATTCTCGTTTTGGTAATTGATCTTGTCCATTCTTAGAACCGCAATTCCTGAGACGTACTGATAGTTGAACTCCAATTATAATGTAAAATATTAAATTTTTCTTGCAATAAGTGTACGGTGTCATCGGCACTGTGGCATGTTGCACCGTCTTGTTGAAACCGCATGTCTCCCACATCTTTACCGTTAATTTTAAGCCATTGGTATATTTTAGAACGAGGTTGGACTGTATATTCATAGGTGATGATTGAAGACAACGCCTTGTTGCTTGTTGAATAATGGTTTAATGAATTGTCGTCTTGACAGTTAATGAAATGAGTTGTAACGTAACGTATAACTTGACATATAAAAATAAAAAAATATATAAAATTAAATAAAACATTAAAGCTAACGTTCATCCGAATAAAGAATGGAGTCCATCCGGACTAAGAGTATGACGTCACCGCCTTGGATCAGATTCGAGCGCCGAATGCTAGTACGAGTGGAACCCTCCGGTGAGCGCTAGCACCGGACGGCTCGACGTAGAACGGAACACCATAAAAAGTTTAAAATCATCTCACGATATCAAACTGCATTTAAAGTAACGGCATCTCCATTTTCACTTTCGAAGAAGTTATGTCCAGTCAATCTCCCGGCCAAAAATCCGCACCAAACAGTGACCCTTCGAGGATGCATAGGAAGTTCTTCAATCTTTTTTGGATTTTCTGATTCCCAAATTCGACAATTTATTTTATTGACATACCCGATAAGAAGAAAATGTGCTTCATCTTTAAAGATGAATTTTATCCAAAAGTGTGTACTTTTCCATAATTTAACCTCAGTGTTTATTGATAACAACAATTAAAACTCTCTGGTTTTACGGCAAAAAAATGGCGGCAAATTTAAAGTAGCAGTTAATTTTGGGATAATTTTTATTATCCACGATAAGTTTAATTACTGCAAAATAGGTAGGAGACGGTCGGCTCAAAATTACAAAGAAACTCGTATTCACATTTGTGCGGAATTTAAACAGTTATTAACGAAAGGGAATGCTTTCGTTTTTTGTTCTGTCATAAAAATCTTTCACTAAATATTTGGCATCACTTATGAAACAGTTTTTATAATATGAGTTCGATAAAACCACTGCCACAACTAAAGAATACAGCAAGTCATACCAAGAGCAGAACTTATTCTGAAGAAAATTTCATCACGTTGAATTACTCATTACTTGACTCACTTACGTGTCTGGCTTGACTTGAAATGACATCATTCGACTGTTATGTATCAAATATAGGTCTACAGCATGAATCACAATATAAATCAGTATAATATACTTCAAAATACAATATACGAGTATATTGATATAATACCAATATACTCGTATATAAGAATAGAAAAATAGAAGTACATATCTTAATTAGTGTAAGTAATCATTTGGCCGGAATTAAAAAGAAATTCCTATTAGAATGTTCTAAATTTAAACTTTATATCTTTATAAATGTTAAAGTTTTGAAAAACATTCCGGAAATGTTACTGAAAATTTTGTGAGGCTTATCTGTGCAGTGTTAATTAATTTTTTTAAAAGAATCTGAATGATTATGTGTATAAATAAAATACGAAAATTGCTTGGGGAAATGGCCTCTCTGAAAATGTTTTTTGTTAAAAGTAATATATTTCTTAACTTCCACATAATTTTACTTAAACTCCTCAGAGTTTATGTAAGAATAAGGAGACTGAAGTCTTAGGAGTTTTCGCTCTTTAAGAGACGAAAAATTATCTGATCGAAATAGTATGAAATGTAATACAACTGGCATTTTTGCATAAGTTTATATATATATTTTTTTCGTCTTTAAGTTATGAAAAGACCTTTTCTTTTTCCTGTTTAGTCTCCGGTAACTACCATTTAGATAATACTTCAGAGGATGAATGAGGATGATATGTATGAGTGTAAATGAAGTGTAGTCTTGTACATTCTCAGTTCGACCAATCGAGATGTGTGGTTAATTGAAACCCAACCACCAAAGAACACCGGTATCCACGATCTAGCATTCAAATCCATGTAAAAATAACTGGCTTTACTAGGACTTGAACGCTGGAACTCTCGGCTTCCAAATCAGCTGATTTGGGAAGACGCGTCCACCACTAGACCAACCCGGTGTATGAAAAGACCTATTGCAAGGAAACTTTACTCAAAAGTTGTGTTATATTTATAATTAATAATAAGAATTTGTTTTTCACAATTATTAATTTTATACTTGTCGGACTGCGAGTTAAGGGGACTTGCATCTGTTCGAAAACGTTAACTTCTTATTCTTCCTGAAAGGTAGAACGCGTTTCGAACATCGCATTATTTAAATTCTGCTATGTTAATAAAGTAGTAAATTAAATTTTGCCGATGATAATAAAGATTCGGATGGTTGAAATATAAACACGAATCTGCGATTATATCCGTGCGGTATCGAAAGGATTAGATTTCTCGTCGTAAGATTTCTTTTTCTGGTGTGTAATTAACGATATTATCTTGTTGAAATATCATAGGGGATAAATTTTTGGGTGTTGGTGGGTCGACGAAATTGTTGTGTAGGGTATGTCACTCGGTGGTAAAAAGTAACTGAAGGTTTTTTGTATTAAAAAAATAACGCTTTCGTTCGCATAACGCGGTTGCAAGAGCGATTAAAAGCGTCATGGTGAATTTGAAGACAGTTTTATTAAAATTAATACTGTCCGATTTACACTGAAGATGTATGTATAGTGTTGGGTGTGTATTTTTTCTTTAATTTTTTAAATATTTTTTTTGAAATAATAAATTTGAGTATTATAGGGGTGCTGTATCATAAATGCCTGCCGTGTACAGTTCATAATTTTTATTAGTATTCATAAATAAGTTTTGTTACTGCGATAGCGATTGTTTGAATATTATGTCGGACGTATTTTCATAATTTTTGTTTGTTTGATTTCTTATTTTAATAAAAAGAAGTACTTATATTTAGGATTATAAGAAGTACTTAACATAAATTCTTTACTTGCAGAATGCTATCATATTTTACGTTATCTCAATTTTATGTAGCACGTTGATAACTTATTCTAAAAATACCAGCCGTTAACTTATTCTTAATTTCTTTTTAGTAGTCTTTTATAAACGCTCGTTGTTTTTAATAATTTCTCAGAACTAACTTTTTTTCTATAAATGACAAATAATTGTTACAGACTAGAGATTGAAGAATACTGTATCTTCCAGATAGTTAATTTTCATGAAACGAGTATATTTTCGTAATTATGTTTTGCTAATTATCATTTGCTTGAACGTGTTGGGTGGACAGTATATTTACACATTTGAGTGCAATGAAGTAATAATTTTTTTTTTAAATTATGTACACAGATAACGTACGCTAACGCCAAGTGAGCGAACTAACGAGCGATCTAAGTTTGATTTGTTTTTTTTTTTTATTCTATAAGTGGTGTTTCAGTTTTCAACCGGTCCTATTGTAGCGGTATCCGGCACTGTTGGAAGATTTTCTTTTTGCAGTTGACGTTTTGAATGTAAAAAGAAAGTTAGTTATAATCAAAAGCCTTTAACATGTCTTTTCTGTCATCCCACTTAAGAAACGTTTTATTCCTTTGTGGTTCTTGTTAGCTCTTGCGCACGTGTGTGTGTAGTGTGCATTTATATATTTAGTTTCTGTAATAAGTTCTGAATAAGTCTGAAAAACTGTAAAACACCGACTTAGAAAATAAGACATCAGTACGACCTATAATTATAATGACAATTAATTTATTGTTCATTATTATATATTGTATTTATACATAACACATACTTGCACACCGTAATACGTGTGCCAAGTGTACGAGTGTATCATACATGATCACGCCGCCGATTGATTAATATGACGTAAATTTATTAAAAGATATTAATAAAACTTCTCTAGAATATTTTGTACAATAATCATGTACAATATATAACGTATTCGTGATAAATAACCATTCGTTATCAAAACCGTACTTCTATGGTATCAGTTATTTAATGAAATTAAATACCAAAATATTCTTTAGAAGAATAATAATCCGTTTAAAAATTTACGTTTAAAAAAAAAATCATTTATAACTTTTACGTATTTAAAATGGGTCGGTAAGTAATTAAATTCTATATATACATTTTTTAAATTACCATATTTTTAAACGGCGCAGTATTTTCGCTCGGAATACTTTTATATTCATTATAATAGAAAGCTTTCCATTATTTTTACGTTAGTTAGAACAGGTAATTGATTTTGTTTATAATTAGTGGAAACGATTTTGACTAAACTGACTGACGTAAACGATAACTATTTTTACGCCCCTGGCATGAAGGTTTCTCCTATCGGGTGAAAACATTTTGTGTAATGTTTCCCCTTAAAAAAAGTACATTAATTTATTATTTTGCATAATCTATCTTAGTTGTAGGCCGTTAATCATAAGGTTAAACGTACAAGGTATAAGCGGAGTTAGGAAGAATAACGTTTTCTGTAAATACTAATGTTTATTTTTCAGCCGTTTCGTGCAGCGATCGGAGTGGTGTAGTTCGTAGAGCAAAATACTGATTGCGTTTCGTCGGGCAGGCTGATGAGCAACAGTGTATTCAGCTCTATTACAAAAGTAAACTAAAATCGCTTCATTACTCACTTTCGTAGTGAGCCTGATACGAGATGGGACGGGACGGTTGTTATTCTTGGGAAAGTTTATGCCGTTTCTTAAGTGATCTGAGTACGGTTAGGTCGTATAAGGATTCAGTTATTGAACGTAACGTATGTGTACGTAGCTCTTTTGGAATAAATATTTAAAACTAATGAATTTTGTTTAATAAATTTTGAAATATCCTATATTTAAAAAAAAAAAATGTTTAAGTTATTTTGAAATAAAGTGCTCTTCCAGAATGGTGGACGTGGTTTTTGTTTCATATACCCATTTTATAGCTTCGGTTCAATTCGGATATGAAAGTACTGCACTACGTTATTCCAGACTTACTTTTTCCTAATTATTTAGCAAATAGTACAAAGGAAAATTAGCAGTACGGGTAAATGAATCTAAATCCTTACAAGTTATTTGATTACAATTAAGGCGGTGGGGCGTTGCATTGCAGTCGTGAATGGAATCTCTAGATTAGTAAACTACATCCAGATGAATGGTATTGCGGTCTAGAGCCGGTTCTTGTTTGTCTCATTGTCGGTTAAAATCTAGATCTTAAGAGAGTTACCTAATTTTACTTTAACATTCTCTGATATTTTTTCGTTAATAATTAAAAAAAATAAATTTTATAATTAAAAAAAACTAATTAAAAAAAAGGAAAACGTATAAAAATGATATGTTTTTTAATCTATGTATTCCCTTTAATATTAAACACTCATTTTATTGTGCTATCAACGCTTTTGATTGTATTACGTGTACTAAAGAGAATTAATATCGAAAACGTCTCAGATTGCTTAGTTCGTGACTTCTTTCATCTTCAGTGAGATCTTGTGAAATTTAATCTGGAAATGATTGAATTTGTTTTAGTTAAGTTATTTCTATTATTGTGACTCCTTGTGTACATGGTGATGTGTTTAGGTATGCATAATGTACGGTTATTATTCGGTAAATACTTATTTTTAAAAAAAAAATCGACATGAACAGAATGGACTTATTTCATATAAATTGTTTTATGTAAATTAATACTATATATTATTTTACTTGTTATGCTGTATAAATATCTCTAACAAAAATCATACGGTGAAGATAGGTGCATCAAAGATTATAATATGTACACATGCCGGATCGTATCTTCACTATTAATAAGATTTCTGAAAATCTATACGTTGTGTAATCTTACTGATATTACCATTTAAATACTGGTATGGATAATCTCCGAATTTAAGTCACTTTCATGATTATTCGTTGCACGGATCGAATTTTGATCTGTCATAATCGTTTTATTTTTTCTATCAATTTCAAGACCTGCAGCGTTTTAAATCGAAATAAAGTTCGAAATTGTTTTTTTCACCTTTCAAATTCAGTATTTCATTTTTTGATCCGTCAACTGTGTTTCTGTTTTGCTTATTTTTTCAACCGCCGGAAATTATGTAATATTCGAAGACTTCGATTAAATCGTAGGATCCATAATCAAGGGGAATTCATATAATCACCGGAATTTGCTTGACATTGTAAAATGACAATTCTAAAATTACCTTCTTTTAAATTACAGTTAACTCTTATTACGTCCATCGGTGCATTAGTTTGTCTTATTTTCTGATGCATTTATTTTATCAGTCAGTACTTGCAATTTGGAATACAACAGCTGAGTACGATGTACCTGTTTGTAAAGTTCGTAACATCCAGTAGATATATTAAAATTATATTTGTACGATATTGTTATTAAATTCTTTTATTAATACTAAAAACGCAAATGTAAGTTTATCGGGTATATCTTTCATTTACCGGAAATCACTTCCAATTCTTGAAAGAATCTGCGTGATTAGCGACCCATAATGCAATTTCATGATAATGAAATGTGAAACGATATTGTAGTACGTATTTAGTATAGAGAACTAAAATCCTTACTGTTGTAATATCCATGATAACGAGTTTTATGTAATCTTGTATCAATCGTTCAAAACTTTTTCCGTACTCATTTGAAAATAACTTCATCGTTAGCTTGATATCTCAAATACGATATGTAGTTTTTATCATTTTTACCGAAGGATATTATTTTTGCCAAAAATAAATTAAATTAACAAAACATTCTTTGTTTTGAAGTAAAAATAACAAACAAAAATAGCCTTGATATGTACCGATATTATTTTACAAATTTTTGCTAAGTTCCATGAAATTTATACGTTTTGTTCCTGGACCAGTTCAAACGTTTTAGTGCCCGATTCATATGCGCATAAACTATTATCATACACTGTGAATGTTATTAAAAAGTTGAGATTGTAAACAATAAACAATAAATTTTTATTGATTTATGTTATATTTCTGCCGTATTGATGTTTTTGTGAGGTAGTTTGAAGAAAAATATCTTTGTGATTTTATTTTATTTCACTTTTTAAAAATAATCTTTTGTGCAGTGTTTTTTACGGATTAATTTCTATTATTTGTGTTTAATTTAGTTTAGATAAAGTGTCAAGTATGTGACTTTTATTATCTATTTTTTCATTAACTTTTATTGTCCTTAAAAAAATAATATTTATTTTAAAATTCGACATATTAATTTATTTTTTTAGTAGAACAAGAAATTTTCCATACATTTTGTTTAATTTTGAAATTTAAACATTAAAGTTAATTGTGTTTTTATTAATTTGTAACATTTTATTAAATATGTATAAAATATTTTATTTATTTATTTAATATTCTAATACAACATCATCGGCTAAGGGTGGCGGTCTAATTTTATTAAATATTTGTTGAATGTTATTGGCTTAATAAAATATTAAAACGTAGTTGTATACTCGGCTTCGGCTCGCGCAGTCCTCAAATCTTCGTCAAAATTTTCTGAAGGGGCGGAAATTCGTCATAGTGTTTTGATAAAACTTAATCAGAGTTTACATCAAGTAATCTTTCATCTACTTTCGTAAAATTTACAGATTACATAAAAAGACGCGAAGAGAGACAGACCAGTCGATGTGGTCGGGCAGGCAGAGGTTGAACTGATTGTTTGCACTATTCTTTTTCAAAATACAAGTAAAAGCATGTCCCAGTTTATAAGAAAAACATAATCAAGAGTTAGTGACAATCGTTTCTTCATTCGGTCAGGTGGCACCAGTGGCCTCCCACAAGAGCGATTTTCATAGCGGTAAAAGTAGTTTTACTAGAGTTCCACATAATGGCCTTCAAACACATTTTTGCAATGTCGAGTAAACAGAGCTCTTACCCCGAGAAGCTTACATTTTCCTGTGTAAAACGTAGATATCTAATAATGAGAGTAAAGATTTTTCAAAATAAAAGCATTTTAAACGCACCGATTTTCCTTTTTTGAAGGTGTATACTATTATCAGTCGTTTTTCTACAATAAACAAAATAATTGAGTTTCTGTTTTTATTGAATCTTGTAACATTCTGTTGCTTAGGAGAAAAGCCATTAAAATGTTAATATTTAATATTTTTTTAAAAAGCCAATTTTGGATTTTCCTGAATGTTTGCCTTTTTTTTACACCGAATAAAGATAAACGTGGTTGATTCTTGAACATTGCCCTGTTCTTTACAAAAGTTGTAAAATTCCACTAAACCTGATAGCCAACTGAAAGATGATAGAACTCACGAAAACTCTCCGGTAATAGAAAAAGAAGACTTCACTACAAAAATATTGTCGTTTGAACATTACGTGTTTTTACGAATATGCACTACTTAGAACATATTTCAAATGCAACAGTATTTATTCTTGCACAGCGCTGCCTAACGTTCGCACAGAAATACACGGAACCTAACATCCACTGCATGTTTCAGCAGGAAGAGATAGATTGAAACTGCTATGTTACTAGCTTTTACCTCTATCTAAATATGAGTTCTATAAAGCAAAATTGAATGAAACCGAATTTTAAAATTTTTATGATATTTTTTCTCTGGTGTTTGACACTAAATTTTATATAACGTCGATAATTTAAACCGACTGGGATCTAGTTTTGGTTAGGATATTCCATGTGTTCATATTTTTGAAAATAAGCTATTAAAATTATAGAGTACTCAAATTAATTGTGGCAAGGAAATAAATACCTACGTATTGTTATTCTACCAAACTTGCAATTTAACTAATATTACTCGATAATTAATAAAAATAAAATTTAGAAATACTGTAAACATACGAGTATGTATGCTACTGAAAAATAATTACTTTTTGAAAAATGAAAAGCCTTAGAAGTAGTTGCTAATTTCTTATCGCACTGTTTTTAATAACGTTGTTGCTACAAGAGCTCTCACTTTATTTCGGCAAAAGGAGTTGTGTAGAACGATTTAGGTTTTCGTACGTACGAACTGGCGAAGATTCTATTTCGTATCGAAAGCATCTGCATAAGTATCATCTAATGTCGAGTCGCTCACCATCATTTAATAATATCGCTATTATCATCTGTAACAATTTCTGTTACAAATTTTACAATTTCATCTCGTTTAACTACGGTAATCCTGTCATATCGGTTTCATTTACTAACCGTTCTTTTACATCATCCGCATCATAACCTTTAAACTTGGTAATCGATTAAAAAAAAATCAGTACTCGAATTTAATATTTGTCGTTCATCGCCCTTAAGTTCGAGTTTGATTATTTATTCCTTTCCTCTGTAAAGGTCAGTATTTTTTCAATGTATTTTGATTCATTAAAACATTATTGCAATAGCACAATTTTTCATGTATTTCACAAAGAAAACGTATGTTTCAGTTTTATTTTTCAAAATTCAGAAATAGGTGTAAAAGACGTAATAGTGATATTGTATAGTATACTGACCCCATACAAGACACCCTCTATGTAACTGTTACGGTCGCCACGCCACCCCTTCCGTACCTAGCCCTAATGGGATTTACTGGAGGTCATCTTCAGTACCTCAGCAATGACATCTTCAGTCAGGCCTCAGCCAGGATGCCACCGATGCGAATGCCACAAGCGACATTCCCACCGGTGTCCTACTTACATAACTTAAAACAAAATACATCTAGCCAAGTATCAAACATGACTGCGACTTTCTAAGAACGAATAAGCTGAACCCTACCTATCCGAAAGGCAAAAATGAGTTCGACACACAACGAATCATAAAACGTAACACAACAACCATAACAAAACAATAAAAATAAATAATGTAATATAACAATATTACATTATTATTATAATATAAAACATAACTAAAGAAAAACGAACAAATCTATAATTAAACAGAAAAAAAGCAGCAACAATGTAACAAACCATAAAACAAAATAACAATAAAACCAAACGGTTTTATTGTTATTTTGTAGCGGAACATCACACCCATTCAGCGATCCTTTCTTTCGCGAAATATGTAATAAAACTTTCTACGATCAACCATTCGGCCCGGGTTTTCCAGTTAACATAGATCAAGCGTTGACCCGGTAATATCAAGCCATTGCTATTCCATCTCCTTTATTTTCTCCGAAATCAATTAATCTGACTTCTTAGTAACATAACGCTGTTGCCTCTCAGACGCAATCAAGACTATCGGATTCACGCCTACGATCACCAAGATCGCCCCCCGTGAAATTGTACGGTAACCACCCGTTACCGTTAGCAATATTAGGCGTTGAGTCCGTAACAAAATATCCCGATAGCTTTTAAATTTTAGCCTATCCGCCCAAACAAGCGCCACATACAACATAATTGCCTTGCAGACGCCCTTATACAAGATATTCATAGACTTAAAATGAAGACCTCAATCAGGATTAATTACACGTCGATTCCGAAGAAGGTATTACAGGCCATACCCGCGACATATTGAAAGTGCTTCTTCAAACTGCAATTTCTCATCAAGAAACACTCCGATGTACTTTATAGTATACTATGCAATATCAGCGATAATATGTAAGGGCGCAAGTCTAATATACAAGGGCCCAATGCTTGTATATTGGCGATTCCAAAATTACTGATGCTGTACATTAATTGAAAATTGCCTCATTTATATTCCCAGTTCTTTTATTAGTTTTTAAAAAGTTTTATTTTTTATACAATATTTTGGATGATTGAACTAAAGAAATTGTTTTCATAATTTTTCAGTTTCATACAAACAATTAGGAAATAAAAGTTATTTTCTTATAGAATATTATGCTTATTTTTTCATGAAAATTTATATCAAATGATGTTTGTCATTATTGCAATATACTTAAAAATTGAAAGAGAATTTTCTTACCTTACTGTTTTATATTTGTATTTTACAAGGTTATATTTAAGGAAAGTAATTTCAGAATTTATTTAGACTAAAGCCGGTTATATTTTATCTTGACTGCTGTGGGTTTATTGGCCTACTCCATTTTTTAAATCTTGTTTTATTTGTTCATTAACGTACTCATTTGAAGTTTTCTTAGAAATTTTTTTTATCATGTTGTAAAAATTTTTTATCTTAATCTGTTTAATAAACCTTACTAAATTTGATTTTAGTTCGTTGGCCTTTAATAAATTAATAATAAATGAAAAATCAATGATAAAACCCCTGAAAGCAATCAATTGCGTGTTTTTAATAATTTTTAATATTATTATTATTATTTTAATTACATTAATTGCAAATTTAAACAAAAATATTTTGCGGGCGATTAATAAGAACAAATTATTGCTCATCCAAGGCCGATGATTAATAATCTATTGAACAAAAATAACATCATCACGCGCATACAGAATAAAACATCTAAAAATAATAAAAAAATTACATAAAATCAGGAGGTCTGTACATTAAATAGTAATTACATAAGTTTAAGTCTCTTAAAACCAGTTTTTCTATCTTGTTACAAATTTGTGCCAAATGATTTGAGTTATGGGGAGCGACACCGGTATATCAACGTTAAATTTTGTTATTTTCTGTTTTAGTCTCGAAATATTGAAACCTGAAAAAATATTTTTTTTTAGTTATGAATCACAGGACATTGAAGATGCGTGTAATAATGGTATTCGCTTGGGAACGCTCACAAATTTCGATATTGAATTTTCTAGACGATCCCCAAAGCCGGACACTAAAGATCAAAACGTCTTTAATATGTATTTATGGGCTCATCTTCGAAGTGGGTGGGTGAGATTTAGGCCATTCAACCTTTATATCCAAGTTAGTCTGACTTGGATACCCCGCCCTAGGGGTTAGAGGCAGGCAATGAAAAGATCTAACCGGCGGGCTGACCTGTCGGACTAGACTTATGGCCGGCGGACGGGGAGGCTCGTTTGACTAGAAAACCCCCTCGGCTGTGCTTTGCTTAATTGTGGATCCAGCCCGGGGCGGGTAGGGTGAAAAAAAATCCTTTATATCGAGAGTTGGTTTTCAGCTTTGACTCATAGTGGTTGACTGCAGTTACGCTCAGTACTCGAATTCGTTTTTCAGTTTACCGTGCTTACTTTTCGTTTTGTTTTGTTATTTTGTTCGTTAGTTGTTCAGTTTTGTTGTTTTTGTTTCATTTCGGTGTTTCGTGTCTGTTTTTTGATTAATTTTACTTTTTTTGTGTTTTGGCCTAATTGGGTAGCCATATTATCCGTTTAGGCTATTGCGTACAACTTTGTTTCTGACGTTTCCTTAATTTTCCCGTGTTGACGGGTTACTGGAGGGCTTTTGCGACACGGACTATTAGTTTTGGTATAATTAGGACTTTGGCTTAGTTGTTGTTTGTTTACATAAGATCATCTGGTCTTTGTTTACATTGACTTTGGAATTTTTTTCCCCTTGTTTTTGACTTCGGATTTTTTTTGTACGTTTTACTGTTATGTCTGATCCCGAAGGGTTACAGCCCACCCCCCGGTGATGGTTTTTTTTGCTCCTGCTGGGAAACGGATGCCTAGCAGGAGGAGAAGAGCGGCCCGAGTACCTCGGGAAGAATTTTCCGGGGGAAGTGAGAGTGACCGGTCTGTGGGTATGGATGTGGAAGCGCGCCGGACATTGGAAACTTTCCGGTTGGAGGCCAAGAGGAGAGAGGATAAATTTGTGGCGAAATTAATTTGACGGCAACAAGCGTCAGCTACCTCATCTGTTAGGCTTAGTGACGATACTGGGGACGCTAGCGACCCAGAGAGAGATTTCCTACAACTATTGGAGACGTCTAGTGTAGATACGAGTGAGGGGGGCAGTGGCGAAGCGGCGGCTTCGGCTCTCTCCCGCGGTACTAGGGGATAAGAAGTTGCACGTCGATAACAAGGACTCGTTGACCTCCACGGACGGGGCGGTGGCTGATGTGTCTGGCTGGGGTAGCTTACTTCTCGTCACATCTTGCACTGGCGAGTGCGGGTTCATTTATTGTTAGTTGCCCGGGTGGTTAGGGTGCCGCTCGGACAGTATGATTGGCCGGAGGTAGGCGTGCTTGGCACCGAGCCCCGGTTAGAGTAGTTCAATTATCAAAGGCGGTCGTGCTCGGGAGGGTTATTTTCACTCTCCCGGGTACGATTTCACTAACTTAGCCTGGCGATTTGTTAAATTGGATTGCACTTATTAAGGGGCAAATAAGTGAATGTTAGTTGCAGTCAACTTAGCGTTAAATCCAAGCGGTCCTTAAAGTTGAAGCTGAAGTGGGAGACTAGAGGTTATACTCAGCTCCGGAACGGACCAGACCTGAGGTCCTCTGGGACATTTTAATTTGCACCTTTTCCGGGTTTATCAAGGTCCACAATATTGAATTAAAAATCTATGTTGTTAACATTACAACTCTCGTAACCAGTTTTTGCAGTACGCTTCTGTCTATAAGTCGTGTCCTGGAGCGTTTTTGTGATTGATTTCTTTGTTGACACTATAGTCATAACGTACCTTTATATGTAGTGAAAGTTGTAGGTAACGACATTTGGTAAGGAGCTTCTAAATACTCAGATATATAGTTCCTTCTGCAGTACTCGGTTTACAAAGGAAAGATTGAAAGTACTACGAAAAATGTTCAACAATCTCTTTAGTCATTTCATTATTATTTTTGTCCGAGTACAGTTTGTTTTATATAGGGGTGGTATACTATTATATGGTCTTTTAAATTTCGTTTGGTTTTGATAAATATCCTATACTTTCTGACTCCATAGGTATGTCATAATTTTTTTAAGTACCTTATTTTTAAAATTTTAAATCACTAGTTTTAAATTTGAGGTTCATTGTAAAACCTTGTTTTATCTTCGGTAACCACGCATTTCGCCACGTACACCTCAGTCTGTCTTTTTCTCTTACAAAAAGTGGGTATTGATTTTCAGTTTTGGTAGTGGTATTAATTTTGGAATTAATCTCCACGCCAAAGATTGAATTGCTGCTGTCAGTCATGCGATCAATTCATGCAATAAGTAAAAAATTATTCCGCGAAGTCTCTCATATGTGTTTGCTTGGATTATATTTTATTTTTTCGAATCTGTGAGAAAATCCAATGATGTATATGAAAAAAAACCATTGATAACGTAATTATGCATATAGGATAATTAGGTTATCAAAACCTTTCATCCTGACAAATCCAAATCATATCTCTACGTAGTTTTCAAAACTTTTTAAATTCTGAATTATTTTTAAAAAAGTAACAAAAATCTCAAAATTCTACGTTTAAGTAGCCAAGTTATATCTACCGTACGTCAAATTTTTGTAATGTAAGACACACGAATTTCCGGGTATATCGGATCAGTCAAACAGTACGTGATTATTAATGCTAAGTTGTGGCCGTCTCCGAACGGATTGCCAGATTTGTAAAAAGTCTTTCGCACAATAAATTTTATTTATTTTACATAATTTTATTCTTAGCATTTACTGAAAAGTAAATTACCGCCAAATATTTTATTATAATTCGACGTTATTATGTCATACGACATGACATTATTATTTCTGATTGCTGGCTTTTTAGTGATCACAGTTAAAGAAAAAAAATGGTCCGTTTTATTTTTAACAATATCGGATTTTCAGTAAATTTTCAAATAAATTATTAAAATTTTAAAATTTATGTGCAAATCAAGTTATGTCATTCGCAATCATAGTTTGCTTTAATTAGAAGTAATATGTTAAAGCGTTAGAATACGATTGTGTGAAACTGCAACTAACCGATGAACGTTAAAAAGTTTTTTATTCTTCGTAGTTTCTTTCGGTATAAATTTATATGCGAGTTAACATTATGGACGAAAAAGATGTGCGGTAATTTTTTTTATAAGATTTATTCATTTTAAGGCGATTTAAAAATTATTAAAATTATAAAGTATATTAATTAATGTAGACCTGATTCTGATGTAGAACAGTAACATCGGTCTGTGGGTTTATTCTTTAAAATTCACACACATACAAGCGCAAACACACACACCAGATGTCCAGATGTTAAGTTGGTTGGACTATACTAAATGGCTTTTATGAACTTCTGACTATCAGAATGTTAGCGATTGCATATTTGTGTCTTTAATACTTAGCTGCCGATACACAGTTAATGAAATCAAAAAATATTTCTTTTAAAATATGTATAAATTTTCCTAAAGTAAATTTGTTTGGATGAACATCTGCACTGATAACTTGCTTTTAACGTTTAGTAACATTTTTAAGCATTCAAAATAAGGTTATGTAAAATTAACCGAAATATATTTCAAAGTTTTATTTTTTGTCTAGTTCCTTTGAATTAAAAGAGCAAAAAATCCTTATTTTACATCGTGCCAACAATTTTAAAAAGATTGATGAAAAAACGTTACGCAATGTCGGCTATACGAACACGAAACGGTTTCTTTAGGTCAGGTTCTAGAATAAAATTGACGTGGATGAATCGCGCTTGCTGGATATTTTTAGGTGAATTGTCTGTTTAACGATACGTAAATCGTTTTCAATTAAAAAAAATATATATATTAAAAATTATTGTGACTATTATGATTTTCAGAATTGTTGCGGTATCGTTAATCGATAAACGTAAAACAGAAATTGGGAAAATGAAAAATTAATCGTTGACGCAGTGAAACATCGTATCTTACGGGCTAGAAGTCACAAAAACAATTAATTAAGAAAATAACATATTTTAAAACGAGCAATCAGTGTTTCTCACTGATGAGAAACATGTTTTTAAAGACAAGGTTCACATTTTATTTATGCACAATAATTTGATTACTAAAAGACAAAGAAATGCTACTCGATAAAGTTTTTCTTTTATTAAAATATTGAGAAAATAAAACATTTTTTTTTTCTATTGTTGGGGAATCTTTTTTTTTGTAGCGATTGTCGACTTCTAGTGAAAATAATAGTTTTTGCTTTGGGTTTTGTGCTAGTGTTTATCGTATAATCTAATGATGTCATTTTTAGTTAAAAAAGGATCTCGCAAAGTTTTACGATTTAACCCCAGGAAGACGTCCGCTGTTAGGAACAGCTTCTTCCGTACCTCAACTGTCCCTACCGTAACTGCTCTATTGCCCTTAATAAAATAGAGAAAACGTTTCTCTATTGTAATTTTATTCACGGTAACGTCAGGAGCTAAGCGTGTTCTCGCTACCTCGTTTACGGCTCGCTTACCATACATCTAGTGATTGCTTCGTAGCTCTGATTAAAAAATTAAATAAAATTAATATGTGATCGCTGCTTAACTGTTATAAATTAAAAATTACATTACGGTTTGAAACCTCCCCGGTGATGAAGTGCCCCGTCTTCACTTACTTATTCTCCTAGTGAAAATATTTTCATTCCTAAGGTGACGATCGCTGAATATATTATCTTACAAATCTAGTGTACAGCGACGGTGCTGCTTAATGAACAAAAGTTTTCAGGCACAAACATTTATTTATTTTAAGTAAATCGAAGAAGTTTAATTAAAAGGCAGTCCACCGACTAGACTTCCGATTCGGCTACTTATGATGAATTCTCTGCTAAATAAAGACGGTTGAATTATACCGTGTTTATTTCTAGTTTAAACTATTTCGTGGGTTTTCTTCGATAACGTACGAGTGGAAACGATTCATCAAACACAAATAAAATTTCTCAATGTATAAGGTGTAAGCCGTGCGATGTTGATGACAGGTCATTTATCGGGGAAATGATTTTTACCGAATGTCTGTAAAATTTTACATTCCATGTGTTTGTATTTATAAATCACCAAATAATATTTTTATTAAGGTAACCCGCCATACGGTAATTTAATATTACCTATTGTGCAGTATTACGTACAACCTTTTGCTTAGAATTAAAAATTTTTTCAAGTACATCCCTGTCATTCATTAATATTACATCCATAACCCGCTTTGAATTGTATATAAATCTGCTAGGTAAAATGTTGTATGTTTTATTGTCTGTTACTGTCGGTTACCTTAAGAAAAATAAAAGCAATTTTAATTATAATATTATCTGATATTTAGTTTATTTCAAACAGAGGAAAAACAATTGCAAGCAAGTATTGTACTCGTTTAATGACATTTTAAAACAATATTAAATTTACTTCTGTTATTTTACTATTCAAAGATTTTCCGTTCATTTTTGTATACCTTAAATTAATTTTATTTTAGTACGGATAAAAAAAAATAATTTTCACAGACCATTATTTTGTCATTAAACGATCGCTTTGTCTACCGATTCGTTTGGTTTTTTTTTAATTCGATGTACTATCATTTAAGTCGTTCTGGATGATATTCGTATCTCTAATTGTTCTTACGTCGCAAATCTAGATTATTGTTAGAAATCTTTTGTTCCTAATTATGAAGCGTAATATATAACAGCTCGTTCAGTTATCACTTGCAGATGCCTTACGTTAATGAAAACCGTAAATTACAAGTTAGTCTCTTATATAAGATGTAAGCCTTGTAATTATTGATCCTGTTATAGTAATAGTAATAATTCGAATCATGCCCTGCCTATTCAAATGCAGGGATGGCCTCCTGTACATCGAGACAGGTAATGTTTTAATTGTACTTCTTTTAAAATGATTTTTAGTATATATTTTCTAGTTACTGATGTGTGCCGGTTAGTAGTGCATGAGTGGATGTCTTATAATACGCTTATGTATGTGTGCGAGTATAATCTGCATGTTTTATTAATGAAAGATATTTTACTATAGAATTTCGTACGACCTATCCGCAAACAAACAAAACGTGTTCCTGCATAAATAAACAGAATTTTAACGTTACCGTTCTTTGGCTATACAATTATCCGGTTTTAATAATTGCTCTTTGATAAATGTTTGTTTGTCAGCTATCTGATATATATTCTTTACAAATAAAACACAATTATATACAAATCTTTCGACTTAACCGATTTATAGTTAGATATAAAGTAGCGTGGTTACTCTTAATTCACTGCTGTATGTATAGGTCTACTTAAGATAGATAGATAAATTAGGTAGAAAAGGCCTGTCTTTTCTCGGATAAGCATTTAAGATTTTGGCTTCTTCTGCAATCTCCGGATAGAAAATCTAGAGTCCTTGGAAATTTTCACTGGCACGCAATAAGCGGGGTCGTTATCACTCTTAGCCTTAAAAAGAGAGGTAGCCCTCATGATGTCCTGATGAAATCAGCGGGGCGTTAACAACTTTCCTCGATATTTTCCGAAAAAGAAAAGGGATAAGAATAAGTTAAGAGGAAGGGGATCAACTCATAAAGGAAATGCCTTCGATCAGGGTTGTTCGGTATACTTTACCGCCTTATCCACGACCAATCTAGACCGATCTGGTTTTTTACATAGAACTCTTTTTAACCCGAATATAAAAAAAAACCAAATAAGCAAATAATGTACCGTATAAAAAAAAATTATATATAAAAAAAAAGGAAAAAAAAACAATGGATTTTTATATTCGTAACACGGATTAATTTAAAATGAATTCTTTCAGTGTACGTATTACTTTTAACTCTTTATTAAAATGAGTATCGTTCAATTATTTACAAAATTTTCTGCTCTGTAGCCTTTTGTCAGCATTATCGGCATAAGTAATACGGATGTAAATTTCGAGTTGAAAAAATAAAATTTTTCGGAAATGGTTTTAACCCATATTAAGATCGTTGACTGGGCAAGTTCTGAAAATTTCCTTTGAATAAGAAAAAGCTGTATTTTAGAGATCTGAAAAAAATGTACCCTGCAATGTGTTCAGTTAAATACTATTATATTTTCTTACACTAAAGAAGAAGAAGACCTTAGTTTAACGGAAAAATCTACAAAACGTTAATTCCACAGTTTTGGACTATTTTCACTCCCAAAGTGTGATAATAGCTTTACCGCATTAAAGCTGCCATCGCGGAATAAAGGAAACGTCGTCGGGTATATAAATATTTATCATCCACTAATACCGTAAAATGTTATATACGATTTCAATCGGATTTAGCTCCTTATTTCCAACAACTAGAAATTACAATTTTTAAAATGTACATTGTTCGTTTTAGTCGTAATGCACATCAATAATTGTTTTGTTAATATTTTCTTAAATTCTGAAGCAACATAATGGTGGTATAATCGTAAAATGGGTTGTTTTCTTGGAAAATAATTTTAAAACGAGTCACGATACGACAATTTGTTGTATTGCCGTACCCAAGAAAGCTTGAGTAAATAAATGTAAGGACTACCAAGGGTAGAACAAGGGAAGGACAGTTCAACAGTTAATGACCAATGCAGTTTCTCAAAGAGCCCGAGTATAACACCTCCGTTTAATTTTCAAAGGTACACTGAAGTAGAATAAGGCCAGTTGCATATTGTGTAATATGTAGAATGAAGTAAGATATTTGGAATATTAATTACGGGTTTACGGTGTAATCTATCATTTTTAATATCAATATGTTTAGAGATTAAAAAAAAATCCCTTTCGGCACGCCGGACGGCGGAGGTAAATTTCACCGATGCTAAGTAGGGCATAAAAAAGATTTCCACCTTTGAGTTAAGAAAAACTTCAAATTTACTCAATACGACAATGGTTACATATTAAAACGTTTCACATGTTTAGCATACGATAAGCCCTATCTTACAATTCCAGAATGACTATTTTGGTTATTCCTTGCCGTAAGGGTTATATATCAAAAATTGTTTCAGACAAACGTTTTAGGTAATGTTTAAAGGACCAACGACCTTAAAACCGATTCGATACCTTTAAACCGATTTAAAGGACCTTTAAACCGATTCGATACTGTGCCTATTAAGCTAGGTATGATTCCTTTTGTCTTCGAAAATGTATTTTTTCAATCACCTGGGCCAGTGGTTGGTGATATAGAAAAACATCACTTAGATAAGTTGTAGGCCCTTATCCAAAGAATAGTAGGAACTTTAAACGAATTCGATATTTTACTTAATAAAAACGTTAAAGCGATATTTTGTTTTTTTCGAAAAATCCCTCCCATTTCCACCCCCATGGTTCGATTTTGGCCGTTAACGAACTTGACTGTGATTTTGGAACTAGTTATTTTTAAGGAACAATTTAAAAGTGATTGGCGCAAAACGGCAGTTGTGTCCACAAGAAAGGGAAATATATATATATATTGTTAAGTTTTAGAGCTAGTATGGACTGTATTTTGAAATAATGAAATAAGATAAAACGTATTCTTCTTGAATAATTGAATTTAATCTGTCACATTAGACATTTTTTGAATATTGAGAAATACAAGTTACATTAGACTGATGAATAAATGACACATTCGTCAGAATAATACCATTGAACATTATCAATTAAAACTATAAGCCACATTAGACGTTAGACTTTAAACTAATTAAAACTAGTCACATTAGACTGCGAATGAAATGTTACATTAAACAAATCATGACCGCACTGAGTGGGATTCGGCACTCGAATGTTCGTACGAGACTAACTCACCGGCCAGCGCTAGTAGATGTTAGAGTGCAGCACCAACCGGCTCAACATGGAACGGAACATATATGTCGGAGAATAAAGTACAGTGGAGTATCTTCCGACAAAACGATGAGAATATTCTTTAGAATATCTGTATTTTTAGTAGTTTTAAGAAATGTACTATTACTTGTAATATTTTGTAAAATAAGGTTTAAATTGTTTTATTGCGGTAGGCTTAGGCCTAGGTAGGCACATGGTTGTCAACGTAGTCGGGATCCCAGGACGATAGGGGTATCATAAAATTAATAAGGAAAAGGAAATATGCAGTAGGTATATTATTTGAGAATATTGAGAAAAGGCAGTCTTGCTTTGGAACCCAGATCGAACAGACGTCCTGGTGATCGCGAATTCGTTATTTCCCTGAGCCTCGGTCTATCGCAAGTTGTTTTAATATTATTTGAATTCTAAATTAAATTAATCTTATATTATAATACGTGTACTACTGAGTTATTGATAAGTGATAATTATCATTTGTAATTATTTCATTGTACGAGTTATCTACTCATTTTGATTAATTGAACTTTATTATAATCTTATATATTCTCCACTTGTAATAATAAAAATGAGTGAAACACAAAACGTTGAATCCCTGGCAAATCTCCTCGCCTCTCCGACATCAGAAGTGGGATCGTCTCCATCTGGTCCATCACCTGATCAGTGGAATACATTGTTTGAGTTTATGAAGTGTTGTATGCAAAAGCCATTATCGACAAAGAAAAGTGTTGCGTTACCACGATTTAATCCAGAGAGTGCGGGATCGGATTCTGTTGCTTGGTGCTCCGCAGCAGAACTGTGTCTATTAGAAAATCCTCTTCATCGCGCAATGTGACGTGTTTCAAATGTGGGGTAGCTGGTCATATTGCGCCAAACTGTACGGCTCCAGGTAGCAGCCGTAGCGGTCCAGGGAACAACAAGGAGAATGGTGGCGTCGAACGCCGTGTGAATCTTTGCACAGTTGCAGCTCCTACTGGTATTCTAAACCATCTTGGTGAGTCGTTTCCATATTGTTTTGATTCAGGAGCGGAATGCTCATTAATAAAGGAATCGATAGCGATTAAGTTTTCTGGACGTAGAATTAATGAATTAATAATTTTGAAAGGCATCGGAAATGTTGTAGTAAATTGTAGCATGCAAATTTTATCTATTGAAATTATGGATTTGTTTACATTAGAGATTCTTTTTCACGTTGTCCCAGATGAATATTTGAGTTATAATATTTTAATTGGTCGAGAAATTTTGGGCTTGGGTTTTGAAGTAAATATTTCTCAAAATAATTTTAAAATCTGTAAATCTAAAGTAGTAAATGAATGTAGTAAATTCGAAATTATAAATTTTGATAATTGCAGATACGATAGAAGAAGCGTTTGAAAGACTTCGAGTGGTATTAAAAGTTCTTATAGATGCGGGATTCTCATTTAATTTTTCAAAATGTTCTTTTCTCAAAACATCTGTTTCATACCTTGGGTATGAGATTCAAGAAGGACAAGTTCGTCCAAACCCTCGTAAAATAAACTCTTTAACAATGTTACCCGCTCCAAGGACCGTTACTCAGCTTAGACAGTTTATTGGCCTTGCATCTTATTTCCGACGGTTTGTCCCTAAGTTTTCACAAATCATGAAACCATTATATGCTCTTACCTCAGGTAAAAAATATATTGAGTGGACTGAGACACATGAAAACGCCCGACAAAAAGTAATTCATACTTTGACCAACGAACCCGTCTTAATTATCTTTGACCCGGATTACCCTATAGAACTGCATACCGATGCTAGTTCCGATGGGTACGGAGCAATACTCATGCATAAAGTAGACGGTAAAAATAAAGTTATTGAATACTTTAGTAAAAGGACAAGCCCAGCCGAGTCCAGGTATCATTCTTACGAACTCGAAACTATGGCCGTTGTTAAATCTATTAAACATTTTCGGCATTACTTGCATGGACGACAATTTACTGTTGTAACTGATTGTAATTCATTGAAATCTTCTCAAAATAAGATTGATCTTAATGATAGAGTCCATAGGTGGTGGGCTTATTTACAGGCTTTTCAGTTCGATATAGTTTATAGAGAAGGCAAACGTATGTCGCACGCGGATTTCTTCTCTCGAAACCCTTTGTCCGATTTACCAAAACAGGTTAATAAAATTGAAGAGAAACGCATTAACCTCGCGGAAATATCGGTTGATTGGCTTCTTGCTGAACAACAGCGTGACTCGGAAATTTCGGAAATAGTCACCAAATTGCAAAGCGATGAGCTATCGGAAGATCTCTTAAAATCTTATGAAATTAAAGCCGGTACGCTATACCGGAAAATACAGAGAAAAGGCGAAACCCTTTGTTTGCCGATTGTACCCAGAGCATTTCGGTGGTCCGTCATTAACCATGTACATGAGTCTGTTATGCACTTAGGTTGGGATAAAACACTCGATAAGGTTTATGAGTATTACTGGTTTGAAGGTATGTCTAAATACGTACGTAAATTTGTTGACAATTGTATTACTTGTAAACTCTCTAAAGCTCAGTCAGGTAAAATTCAAGCTGAATTACATCCCATCCCTAAGACCCGCATACCTTGGCATACTGTGCATATAGATATTACAGGTAAATTGAGCGGTAAAAATAATACTAAAGAATACATTATTGTTATTATAGATGGTTTTACCAAATAAGTTTATTTACATCACACCAGAAAAATTGACTGTAATAGTGTTATTAAAGCTTTAAAGGCTTCAATATTTATATTGGGAGTTCCCGCTCGTGTGATTGCCGATCAAGGTAGATGTTTTACTGGGAAAGATTTTAAAGACTTTTGTAAATCTTTAAATATTAATTTACATTTAATAGCTACAGGTACTAGTAGGGCAAATGGTCAAGTAGAGCGTGTAATGAGTACGTTAAAAAATATGTTCACTGCTGTTGAGTCTAATAATCGTCCATGGCAAGACGCCATTGGTGAAGTTCAGCTAGCTTTAAACTCAACCGCGAATCGTATTACCAAATCTAGTGCGTTAGAATTATTAATTGGTAAGAAGGCAAGACCTTACGGGTTGTTAGTTGATGACAACGAAAATGAAATTGATATCTCTAATGTAAGACAACGAGCGATTGAAAGTATAGAGGAAAATGCTAATTATGAGAAGATTAGATTTGATAAAAATAAAGCGAAGGTTAATAAGTTTAAAATAGGAGATCACGTTTTGATTAAGAACGAAGAACGTAATCAAACGAAACTCGATAGGAAATTTAGAGGTCCATTCGTAGTAACAGAATTACTTGATAACGACAGGTACACACTAAAATCTTTAAGTAGTAGTAGAAGTTATAAGTATAGTCATGATAAGTTGAGAGAAATGCCTGAGAATTATATCCCTAATGAGTTGGATGTTTCCTCGGACAATGAAAGTTGTGCCGAGGAGACTGTTGATGTTGGTCCTGAAACAGGGACTATGGTTTAAAAAGAGACCACCAATGACGCAATGCACTAATGGCTGGCAGCAGGTCGTGGACCTGGCATTTTTATTTTTCGCACATGCATTAGTGTGTAGTCGTAACTGCAAACTAAATTAGTGGCTAATATTAGTTTGATCAGGGCGCGATGGGCACCTGATGATGTGTCGGGCAGGTAGTTGTGGCAACTACAGAATATGTATGATACTGTATGTGGCATACAGGGTAGCCTAGAGATAGTGCAGAGGTCTATTGGTGGAGGAAATAAAATCTTATTTGACAGTTAAATGATAAGGAATAATGATTGATGGCTTTTCGATCTCTTGAGTACTGTACGATGACTATTTAGGATAATGAATAATTAATGGATTTCTGTTACTCGAGAGGACTTCTGAATCTATCTTTTGTACTTTAACTATTGTAAAATGCTTTATAATGACCGAGGTCAGTTGAAAACAAAAATTAAAATACCACTGTAACTCAATGTTTTAGATACACCCGAGGGCGTGTGATTGTCAGAATGGCCGTGTCGGAGAATAAAGTACAGTGGAGTATCTTCCGACAAAACGATGAGAATATTCTTTAGAATATCTGTATTTTTAGTAGTTTTAAGAAATGTACTATTACTTGTAATATTTTGTAAAATAAGGTTTAAATTGTTTTATTGCGGTAGGCTTAGGCCTAGGTAGGCACATGGTTGTCAACGTAGTCGGGATCCCAGGACGATAGGGGTATCATAAAATTAATAAGGAAAAGGAAATATGCAGTAGGTATATTATTTGAGAATATTGAGAAAAGGCAGTCTTGCTTTGGAACCCAGATCGAACAGACGTCCTGGTGATCGCGAATTCGTTATTTCCCTGAGCCTCGGTCTATCGCAAGTTGTTTTAATATTATTTGAATTCTAAATTAAATTAATCTTATATTATAATTCGTGTACTACTGAGTTATTGATAAGTGATAATTATCATTTGTAATTATTTCATTGTACGAGTTATCTACTCATTTTTATTAATTGAACTTTATTATAATCTTATATATTCTCCACTTGTAATAATAAAAATGAGTGAAACACAAAACGTTGAATCCCTGGCAAATCTCCTCGCCTCTCCGACATATATATATATGTTCCGTTCCTTTATTTATATATATATATATATATATATATATATATATATATATAAACTTTTGAGCTGACGGTGGTTTTGGTGACTGGGGGATGTGAAACGCGATGATTTGTCGAAATTTTCCGGAAGTCGAATCATGGTACTCATTACAATAAGTAGCTTTCTTATGAAATCTACCTAAATGGGATTAAAGAATAACATTGTAAATGGAGTAACAATCAAATCAAAAATAAAGATACTAAGATTCGCTGATGACATAGTTCTTTTGATGAAAACCAAAAATAGTCTTGGAGAAAGTATTGAATGGCAAGGATGCATTCTGAGAAAGAATCAGCGTGACATGTAAATGAAATGCGAATAATGTGGAAATGAACATTCAAATTGGGTAATATACAATACCTGTAGTAGAATGACTTTGTAAATCCAGGTGGGTTGATAAAAATTACATAATGAAGAAATTTTAGAACGAATTGAAGAAAAAATAGTAATTCTATAAAATAGTGTTTCGAGGATAAACTTGTAAAAGAAGACAATGATTATAGTAAATATCAAATACTTTATGATGTGGCATCTAGTAACTTGCAATGAAAACTGCATTTAAATGTGCAGTTTGAAATTAAACGATTTTCATAGAAGAGAAAGGAATGTGGATTTCATCTTACAATCGAACCTTGTCCATATAAAGGGAATTTTGGTGCTTACGTGGACTAGATTTTTCTAAAATCTTACTCCGTACCACTCCTTGTTAATTTTTATTAAACAGTTATTATTTTATAGATCAATTACGGAAAAATTATTTTTAAAATATCTGTATTATCGCAATTAATCTGTTTAATTCTGTTACAATAGGATAAATGTTTAGTAGAAGTATTTAAAGTTTTATTTACGAAAATAGTTTAATGTAATTCTAAATTGTTAAATCACATTCTTTTACATTTAAGGTAATTAAAATTTTCCACGTTAATCTTTCTCAATTGTACGCGCTTGGGCTTATATGTATAGCCTGGTATAATTCTTTTAACGTATTGCGGTTTCATTTAGTATAAATTCATTTATTTTTAAATGGAAATTTGAATCGGTTTATGGGTGAATACCGATCCCATCTGACATATTTAGTATTTTGATATGAACTTTATAAATCTTTGCTGAAGTTAATTTACTTTTACTAATAATTTTTAAATAAAACTTTACTCTTTTATAATATTTGTTTCGTCGTCTCGTGTATAATGTAGTAATAAGTTTCCCTATCGTAAGTTTTGAAATGTATAATGGTAACCGCAATACGCCGAACTTCGTCGAGTTTCCCGACCGCATTGATTTTATTACTTTTCTGTATTCTTTCCCAATAATTTTTCCTGTTCGTTTAATTTTGTTTTCGTAAGGATGTTAATCGCGTTACGTTAGAAAGTGGACGGAAACCTTTTTTAAACTTCGATAAGATATTTATTTGTATACATCGCTTAACCGTTCAGAAGCAGTTTCCAAGAACTATTTTGATCTACCCGGTTAAAAATTACCATTCTTGAAACTTTGTAAAGAAGAAATTTGTATTCGTCTCATTTTTGGAATCACCACGGTGTTGGACTTCTAATTGTTGAATTCAATAATTTATTTTGCAGTATGTGGTGGTTGTGGTTTCTCCACATCCTACATCTTATTGTTAAAAAAAATTGATTTACTTCTTTTTTTTAAAATGTCCGATTTAAAAATGATATCTTATTTTTAATTTCTAGTTTGAATTCCGATTTTCAAAGGTGTATAAAATTTTAAAATAAATATCTAATGTACCACATATTGGTAAATTACATTAAAAAAAGAAACTTTGTAATGCAGGTGTCCATAAAGTCATTCCATGATTACAAAAATGTATTACAAAAAAACTATTACAGTTACAGCTGTGCGGTTTGTGGCAAAACAAAGAAAAAAATTATCAAGTTTTTTTTTATATCGATTAGTTGCAGGTAGAGGTAATGTTGCAGGAAGTTGCAGGAAAGCGCAATGTGTGTTGTGGTATCAGGAGTCGAAATCACCGATTACTGTACAGCGAAATTTTAGAAGGGAATACGGACGACCAGCACCTGATAACAAGAGTATTGCTACGTTGTATGCAAAGTTTAAGGACAGTGGAAGTGTATTCAACCTTTCGCGAACAGGGCGGCCATCCGTTAGTGAAGAGGTTGAGGTTGTACAGCAAGCATTTCTACATAGCCCTTTCAAATCTACCCGTCGTGCATCTCGTGACCTAGTGATTGCCGGTCAACAGTGCACAAAATTTTACATAAGAAACTAAGGTTGCTCGCGTATAAAGTTCAGATATTGCAACATCTACAGCCAGATGACGGCCCTCGTCGTGTTGCCTTTGCGGTTGAGATTATCCAACGGATTGCTTGGATATGCTGCAACACTTTGCTATACCTCAACTAAATGACTTGCAACCGATGCCGATTTTCCAGTAGGATGGGGAACCACATTGTGGGGATTACTTGTTCGAGATTTTCTGAATGAACCATTTCACGGCAGATGGATAGGTGCGACGGTCCCACTCCCTGGCCACTACTATCACCAGACATAACTCTCTTAGACTTTTCACTTTGGGGTTATGCTAAGGACATAGTCTGTGCAACACCCGTACCTGATCTGGATACATTGAGACGGAGAATAAGTAAAGCTGTTGCGCATGTTGAAGTTTATTGACATAGTAAAAGAAACTTGATAATGTTTTCTTTTTTTGCCACAAACCGCACAGCTGTAACTGTAATAGTTTTATTGTAATAAATTTTTGTAATCATGGAAAGATTTTACGGTTGTACCTGTACAACCGTTTTACTGATACCTTTTTCATTTTGTTGATCTGTATTAGATTTTATTACATTTCTCATAATTATCGATTATGAGAGTGATGCGTGCCGAACTTAGATATCCTTCGGATAATACTCAGTGCTGTTAACTTTACCTAATTATCAAAGGATATCGTTAACATTAGAATCTTTATCGTGAATTAAAATTAATTCAATATTTTTAGTCGAAATATCTTTGGAATTCGCAATTTACCAACGCATAAAATATACCGAACGTATTTTAAAACGTTTTTAAATAATTCTTGTTTGAAAAAATACTGGGGAAAACTCCAATCGGCATTTCTGATGCGTTTGTTTAAGAAGTAATTTGCGAATTATACCTAAAGATATTAAGTTCTTGTTTACGTAGTGCAGTTTATGAGGAGTCCTGTTGAATGAAACTATCGTGCAGTATTGAAGCCAGCTCGTAGACTTTTCATGAGAGATTGTCCTAGAAATCCAGGTTTATCGTTTTTATACTAGTTTATCCGTGTTTTACGAGTGTAACCAAATCGTTAATATTAGTTCTGGTTTTTGTTCTGTTTGTCACAAAATTAGAATGATAAATTGTAGTCGCAGTATTCGTCACGAAATAAAAAAAACTTGTTGAAAACTTATGTCTTAATCGAAAAAATTAAGTTTATTGAATGAAAAAAAAATTAAGTTTATTCCAGACCGAAAAATTGAGTTTCTACCTTCGATTAAAAAATTTGAGTTATATCATATTGAACCTTACTCTTTATTATTGCCAACTGCGATGTATTGGAGGAAAACTAGGAAATTCCAGTAAATTATTCACAACAGTTTCTCGTTTTTTGTTTGTTCTTCGGAGCGGGATATTATCGTTTCATAACTTCATTAAGAAATAAATTTAAAAAATTCTTGTTAAGTAGTATTTAAAAACAAGAGTTTTATTTGTAGAGTAAGTATTACTTTTAAATGTTCATATCCTCAGTGCAGCAAGTTCAAGATCGGTTTTGCAGTCTAGACTCCCGTGAAGCGACTATGTTTTTTTGTGATAGTCGGTGGGATTACCAGCAGATTTAGTTGGAAAGTTTTATTTCCTTTATAACCATCTTTCCCTCCTCTTGTTAATTAAAGTTATGAAAGGGTGTACGTACCTTAATAGTATTATTAAAATACATAATATGTATAAAATAAAGAATCCGTCCTTTACTAAGAGCCAAAATAACATATTTTTTCAAAGGGACACTTTTTTAATGATGTTACGAAACGTTAACACAGGCGTAAAACAAGAGTACGGGGTAGTTCTTACGCTTAATTTGCCGTAATTATTTTCAGATTTATTGTAAATCAAATAATGACGCACAAAATCAACGTTACATATTAATTATGCATTTTATATCGTATTTATTTCGATTAAGTGGTGATTCAAGTACGTCTCATTAAGACGTATTTGAATCACCGTCTTCGGTTGATGTCGATTTTTTAGATCTGCAGTAACTACCAGTTTGTTGGTCGCTAGACGTAAAGTAAATGTTGTAAAGCGAGTAAATTATATAAACAAAAATAAAATGATTTTGTCTTATTTGTAATCTTATACAATACGTTCCCTGATGACGGATTTGTATACGTACAGCCAGGCTACTGGCTGTAAATATATATAGGGTGAGATCCAAAAACATTTATACACCTTTTACAGCTAATGATCACCAAACCATTTTCATTTTTTTCAGGTGAGATTGATTAAAACAGTGGCTGAATCAAAACTAAACTCTGTGGAAAGGAAATTTATCCTTAAGGCTTACTAGAAGACAGAGAACGTTATTGCAGTATAAAAGAGCGTTTAGAAGAGACATTTCAACAAGATGGACCGATGAGACTCCCGTTGCTCATATCTGGGATAAGTTTGAAGCAGAAGGAACCGTTCACAAGAAGGATTCCGGAAGATCACGGACATCCACCAGCCGCTTAAGAAAAAGAGATGTCATAGAAATGTGCCAACAATCTCCTAGAAAATGTATTCCGCAAGCGGCACGTGAGACATGACTGAGCGTCCATCGAATTTTGAAGAGGAAAAAGTTTATTCTCACATTAGTCCAAGCTCTCGGTGAAGATAATCCTGACTGGAGAATCAAATTTGACAGTGAAAATTCAATCGGTTTTCAAAAAAAATTGTTTGACATGACGAAGCCACATTTAAATTAAATGGTTCAATTAATCTTCACAGTTATAGTTTCTGATCAACTGATAATCCTCATTTGATAGTTGAACACTTTGTGAACGTAGCAGGTGATCAAATGTGGTGTGATTGTCAGCGTTTGTATGAATTAGTCCTTTCTTTACCGTGACTGGTGAAGTTTATCTGAAATCGTTACAGGAATCCGTTGTCACGCATTCAAGAGACGTATGAGAATGAAGAATGGTACTTTCAGCGAGATCGAGCAATTCCACAATGCCATCGCGACGTGAGAGCCTATCTTCATGGAATTCCCTTGAACAAATGGTTAGGGCAAAGAAGTAGTATTGATTCCCACCACGCTCACCGGATTTCACTCCGATGGATTTCCTTTTGTGGAAACATCTCAAACATAATATTAACACCTCAGAACAGTTGGGAGCAACCATTGAAAGAAAATGCGCCCAAATACCAACCGATATGTTTGGGATAGTTTGTAATTCTATCAGTCAGCGTTATCAGTAGTGCCTGGAGAATAATGGTCAACGATTCGGTAACTGGTGACAATCTTCTACATTTATAGTAATTGAGTTAACTTACCTGTTTATTAAAAATTGTTTGTGTTATAGTTATTTAAAGTGTTTATTCATTTCATCAGGATACCCACACATCCATCCAATGGGAGATATATATATATCTGTGTGTGTGTGTGTGTGTGTGTGTGTGTGTATTTAAAAAAAAAATATAATAATATAATTCTAACATAACTAATATTTTATTTGTTAATCTTAACCTTTTCTACATATAACGATATACAAAAGATTCCCTTTACACAAATTTCTTCTTATATGCATTTCTTTTGCTTTCTTTTCAGGTGGCTCCTTGTATGATGGCCAATGATAATGGATAATGAACAACCCCACCAGGAGTTGGTGAAATGCGTGGTAGTCGGAGATACGGCAGTAGGCAAGACGAGGCTCATCTGCGCGCGGGCATGCAACAAGCAACTATCCCTGTCGCAGCTGCTGGCCACGCACGTGCCTACAGTGTGGGCCATCGATCAGTACCGTATTTACAAGGATGTAAGTAACAAACGTTTTATTTATTTGTACAAGGAAATATTAGGTTATGAAAATAATATATATATCACGTATCACCTTACATCCTTTCTCATGAATTAGAAGATTTTTCTAAGCTGCTTATAGCAGCATTGGTCTGGTTTATAATTTGATTTTTCTAATTAATGTATTATTCATCTGTATTTTAATAAATCAAACCGTTACAGCTTAAAGATTCGGCATGTTTCAGTTTGTCGCACTGTGATATTCATAATTTCCTCTGAATTAACGAAACAGTCAACTTTCTTACGTGCGATATTTCCGTTATAAATAAAAACCTCCTTATTTCTTAATACATTTATTACATACATACATTTAATTGTATTGTACGTTGTAATTTTACTTTTTCCGTATATATATTCTTTAACATAATGTGTTTTTTTTTTTTTTTTTGATTTTGCGGGTAAGGTAAACTTTTAGGATACGAAAAAATAAGTAAATATTGTTAGGCAATAAGTCTATAGTATATTAGCTCTACCCGCCACGCTTCGCTATGGCACATTGTGGTTGCATGGATGAGAAATGAGAAACAAAACAAAGCATACGTTTCTTAGAAGTTTAATTTTGCAATACTTGTGGATATACAATATTTTTTTGTTTTTCCACTGTCTGCGTAGATATAAAGGCTATCTGGTTTGCCGACTCGGGAACACACAACATACAGTTGCCCATGTGAGAAGCAATCCGCATCTAAATCTAAACCACACAATTCTAAAGATTGACCTTGAGCTTTATTGATTGTGATTGCAAATGCCAATCGAATTGGGAATTGCAATTTTTTAAATTAAGATGGTGTATCGGTCGGGATTATGGGTATTCGAGGAATACCCATTCTTCACCTTTGAAAGGCCCCGTTATAATCGTTGCTTCCACTACGTTATTCATCAATTTCTTAACTGCAAGTCGCGTGCCGTTGCAGAGTTTTGGCTGATTAATATTCCCAACAGGATAATTGTCATTTTTTGATCGAACCGTTGCTAGAATCAATCTAATAGGAATGTTTTCCCAGTTCCTCCTGGCGCATCCAAGAAGAAGGTCCCCCCAACTCCGTCATTTATCATTTGCATTATGCGATCATAAATGCCTTTCTGTTTACGGGTTAATTTGGGAATGTTTGATTGGACATATGACTGAAGATCACCAATGTTGTAACTCTGTTCACGGCGTAAATCCACATCAAATGAAGCAATCGCAGCTCGGGTGGGTGCTGGCATTCCCAATTGACTAAGAACTTTATTTGCAATAGCTAAGCTCTGTGGGAGATGAAGGGAAGCAAGCGGTCAATATAATTGCGAATAATGCGCGAATTTGGTTTGGATGTGCAGTGTTGCACGCGTTATTAATACATATATCCCACTGTTGGTCGTTTTCTAATAAATTCAGAGCTTGGTGAAAGGCGCAGCTCAATCACGACATGATCACACAAAAGTACCTCGATTAAAGTGAATATTTAATTCAGATTGTATAATAATCTGAATCAGATGCAAGTGGATACGTTTTTTTTTGTTAATAAACAATGTAATTGGGAACAGGTGTTGTTTCAAATGTGACTGCGGTTGTCGTTAGCTAGTATGGCGAGTGTTACCCTCGCTTCCGGCAGATGACGCGGTCACTGGTACACAGCTGACCGTTAAAAAACTGTTTTCTCGCGGTCGCGGGTATGTGACTGATGCGAAAAATAGATAAAAACAATCTTTGATGCGGGTTATATATCGTGCTAAAATTTGAGCTCAATCGGTGCAGAACATTTTGAGTTTTTGAAGCGTACACAAACGAACTTAACATTTTTATATATAAAGATTTGTGGGCTGCGAAAAAAGCCCTTAAGTTGTGCGAAAAAACACATCATTTTAAATGCTTACAAATTACAGAATAATCAAACGGCGTTGATTTCAGATGTTAATAAACTGCTAACGTAAGTAGAAGTTGTGCTGCTTCAGTGTACAACGTGATTCTCGAGTATGAATCTACTAATGAATTACGGTCTCCAAAGAAAACAAAACCCCGCAGGTCAATTGAGAAAAAGGTGAGATTTTGATAAAAACGCGATTCGTAAAAAAATTACACGAATTTGAATTATTTAGAAATAGTTTAGCGGTGTATTATGCCCTTTGGAAGAGAATTCGGTTATTGTCTTCGACAACGCTTCTTATCATTAAACGAAAAGAATTCCAGCCGTGTTATAGAAAAACAATGATATCAAAATGTGGCTTAGTTCAAAAGGAATAATTTTTGAAGAGGTTTAAGTTAATGTTCAATCATTGCAAAAGGTTTCGCGTATTAAAAGTAATTATAGTCCGTATAAAATTGGTTTGACACACAACGCCATATTGGTAAGTCGTGTTTTTATTCGGCTCCTAAAGAATATGTTTGCCGGCCTCCGTGGCGCGAGTGGTAACGTCTCGGACTTTAATCCGGTGGTTTCAAGTTGGAATCTCGGTCAGGCATGTCATTTTCATACGCTATAAATCATTCATATTATCATCTGAAGCAATGCATAACGGTGGTTTCGGAGGTTAGAAAAAACAAAAAAAAAACGAATACTTAGTTGTGTGGTTTCAGTGTTACTATTTGTGAATTTTGTTAAAGAACGCTAAATGACCAAAAAATGATTGTTTGGTCATATATATATAAAAAAATAACCTAAGAAAAGGATTTTTTGGTCATTATGTAGGGATATTATTTTCTGTGTATTTGGTTATTTCGACTTTTTTTGTTTGCATAGTCTTAAGTCTATCTGGGCTATAAGAAAGTTGGGTGTTTTAATTTATTTACTATAAGTCATCCTTCTTGGTGGCTTTTCTTTTTGTTTTGGTGTTTTTTTTTTTAATAAAATACAGATGTTTTAGCTGTTAAATACAATTCAAAGAAATTTGGTCGTTGTGTTTGACAGCGGCCATCTTGCATTGATCTGATTGGTTTTCCTTTGTTTACATTTCCAAATTAAAAATGTACAAATTAAAAATAGATAGATAGATTTATTAAAAATATATGAAAAGAATCTTTGATGCGGGTTACATATCGTGCTAAAATTTGAGCTCAATCGGTGCAGAACATTTTGAGTTTTTGAAGCCGTATACAAACGAACTTAGCATTTTTATATATATAGATATTGATACATAAAAAGTAAGATGCATAAGTCATAAGGGTTTACGATTGTTACTCGAGCGTCAGTGACTTATCGGTCATTCACCCGTTAGAATGAAAAATTAAAATCCCAATCGGTGACTCCGCTCTCGCTGCGTGTTATTTAATTTCACGTTGCGCTATTGTTGCAATGTATTGTTTTAAACTCAAGTATTTATGACTTTCTTGCATAATTTGTTAAGACGCTTTGCGTGGTTACGTTCGTTTCTTACTTCGGTGATACGTTTCAAACGAATCAGAGATCGATTTTGTGTAAAACGTTTTGAGCGCTGTTCCTTGAATTTAGAAAATTATTTAATTTTTTTGAGAGATAAAAATGAACTGGTATTAAAATGGGACAACCCCTTTAATCGAATTCTTCTTTTCGGTATCTTACCTGATTATTTTCAGGAAGGAATTAAGTCGCATTTTTTATTGAAATTCTGTTTTAACATTTGTGAAAGAATTGTCGTGGAATTTGGAGTGGTGAATAGCTAAAATATTATCGTTAAAAAATTTAGCTCAAATAAAAAATGTTCGGTACGGTTACTAGTGAACGACTTCTAAGTTTCTTAACCAGAACAATTAAGAAGTATAATTTCGTTTAAATAATACGTATATGTCCTATGTATACTGTCCTAATTTACAAAAATTTAAATTATAACAAAAAATAGTTAAACAACATTTTATACGTTTAAAATGAAAACTACGCAAAATATCTTGCATAAATAATGTATATATACATTATATAGCAACGCTATGTGTTCACGTACTTAAATAAAACAAAATGTTTATCACTGAAAAAAGTCAATTTTTTTCAGATTATCCGCTGGTAAAACTCTTTGGGATCCGACTACGGACTGTTAATACTTACTTAGTTCGGGTAGCGCGTTGCTGGAAGGCAGAATTTAGCATCTATTGTTCACTTATATCGGGAGTATGCGTCGGACCGAGGGATACTTTTTCTACAATATTCAAATAAAGTTAGAAATAAACTATTGTACTGACAACTATTGTGTATTCGTACGTGTTGGCGATGAAACATAAATGCCGAACACTGTTGCCATGTTTGTAATAAATTCTGTGTTGTAATGTTGTGTCGCAAATTGACGGAATTTAATATAAAGTTTGCGATTGTATTTTTATTCAAAATTTGGAATATAATATTTGCTAAGGAAAACATTTTAGTATTGTTAACTGAAAGGTACTCTATTCTACTTGTATGCTAGTAGTGCACTCAATAGCACACGCACACGCACACACGTGCGCGCGCGCATGCGTATTGCATTTTTATTGTCTTTTTTGAGTCAGAATTTTTACTTATGATTTCATGAATATTCAAGTATATTCATGTATACTAGTAATTATTTGTTAATTCCAAAGTAGACTATTGAGTAATAGTTAATTTTATATATATAAATGAGATTCCCGTTGCAATTTCGCCCTTCTTTATTTTTCTGTTTAGCCTCCGGAACCATCGTAATGTATTTCTTCAGAGGATGAAATGTATGAATGTAAATGAAGTGTAGTCTTGTGCAGTATCAGGTCGACCATTCCTGAGATGTGTGGTTAATTGAAACCCAACCACCAAAGAACACCGGTATCCACGATCTAGTATTCAAATCCTCTAGTATGAAACTGCCTTTACTAGGATTTAAATCTTAGAACTTTCGACTTCGAAATCAACTGATTTGCGATGACGATTTCACCACTACACCAACCCGGTGGGTAATTTCGCCCGGGGTATATGTTTACTTGCCTTTCTTGTTGCGGTCAATTTTTTTTTTATTTTGCTTATTTTAGTCAAGTAATCGTAGGCAGGTGCAGCCAGTCGCGTCGCACATACAGTTCCAGTGGCTGTGCTGGTCGCCGCGGCGTACACCGTCGCATCCCTTAAAAAATTTGAATTCAAAAAACCCGAAAATGATTTTTAGATATTTATCTGAAGAGTATTTGCAAGCCCAAAACTGCTCAATACCTCGTTTAGTATTGTCGGAATTGGGAAAATTTTCAGTCATCGTTCAAAATTTTTTCGTCTTTCTTCATCTCCTTTCAAGGCCGAATTAAAAAAATCTAGAAATTGGATTATCACATGAAGATTACACCCACCAAAAATCGGGTTGATATGTTCATTTATTACAGAGAAATTAAAAAAAAATAACCGGGTTTAAAAGAAAAAAAATCCATTTTAACCCTTTAAATTCGAAATTTTAAAAATCTAGAAATTAGCTTTTACATATTTACATGATGATTACACACCCAAAAGTTAAGCAGATATATTCATTTGTTACCGAGAAATAAAAAAAAAAAAAAAAAAAAAAAAAAAATTAGTAAATTTCATTGTTCTCCATTTTATCCCTTTAAACTGGGAATTTCAAAAAAAACCTCTCTTAGTGTGCACTTACACCATAAGAACATGTATTCAAACTTTCATAAATTTATCTTAAGTAGTTTTTTCTGGGTTTATGAATCAGTCAGTCAGTCAGAACAAGTTGCTTTCTAGGCACAGATATATATTTTTATATATATATATATATATAGCACATTAGAAATTATTAAAAATAAATAGTTGATTAGGTAGAATATTGATTTTACTAACATTAAATTGTGACTTTTGATGATTAAACTAAAGCTTTCTTAATCCAGAATGCGCTGGTTATATCCCGATTTGAAAGACAATTATTGAGAAAATTAAAATTTTTATTTATTTGCCTATTTCTATTTAAAGTAGATGTTTAGTAATCAATTTTTGTTTTATCACCAACAGCAATTTTGGGCCTGACGTTATAGTGCGATTCTTCTTGCTTTTTCTCTTGTTTGATAAATTTTTTACTTTTTTCCGTAAACCGGTATGAAATTTGGCTGGGTTTACCAGTATCTAAGCCGTAAATAATAATCTAAATCAGCTTTCTAAAATTGTGCTTGTATTAGCCTACTAAATACAGCTTAAAATTCAATTACTTCTTATTTTTTCTTTTTTATAGTTGCGATTAAACAGCCCTTGTAAAAACAAAAAAATACTATTGGGAATTATGAAAATATTTCAGATTTATCCTTCACGAAAAAAAATAACTAGGGACAAAAATGTCAGCCGTTGAAGTGCGTTAATCAGCAATGTTATTTTACTATATTTCTTTTATTTACGTAGCCATGAAAGATCGATGGATCTTTTCTTTTTATTTTATTAACGGCGAGTGTTTTACAATATCAAATGACTTCGATAAGTTTATGAAAACCATTTTTAATTGCTTTGATTTGGTCGCTTCTGTGATCGATTAGATAATATAGCTGTTCAAAGGAACTAATTTTTAGAGCTCGAATTCGTGTTGAATTTTATCTAAAAGGTTGCATAATTATAATATAATTTGACGAATGCTTGACGACGAAAGCGTAAAATTTATTTTTACATTACATTTCTTCATTTTGATTCTGATACTTTCCTTCATATTCGTTCAGAATTTTTGTGATTCTTGTTGGTTGTCTTAGTTTATTACTTCATATTTATTCCGTTTTAATGTATTTAACCGATTTTGTGTTTTATTTTTAGTAATGGACTTTTGGAAAAGGATGATAAGAATTGTAAATAAATGATGCATTTGAAATATTACATTCTCTTTCATCGGAAACAGCATAGATGTCATCCTGTCTTTTCAGATATTTTTGAAAATTATTTCTAATTTCCTTGAAAATCCTACGGGCGCTTTATACTAAACGCAGCCCGTTTCTACAGTATGTCAATATCTGGACGATGTAAATGTAAATTTTCCTGTTGTGATCAGATATCATAGTTATTCAGTAGTCCGGCAAGAACAAAATTGAATTCGGTTTGTGAAGAAGTAGTTAGTTTAACAAAGCGTGAAAGAGTAGTTAGATTAACAAAGCCTTTTCACACACGTCTTTTCATTCGATTTGTGTGCATTCAAATAAATATTCGAATTGGTCAATTTAATTGCCTGTTTCTAGTTTACTTTGTCGTTCAATTGTTTTACTTGTACTTATCTATGGGGCAGTAGCTCTCTTGACAAAGTATTCTGTTTGCAAAATTCAAACGAATATGTTTATTATTGTTTTATTTATAATAAAACAATTTTTGTTGACAAGTTGTGGTAGTTGAAAAATTTGTTAGTTTACGAGGACGATAGGTTTTTCAAATTTAGCTTTTGTGACTTATTAATTGTGACCGCAAAAGCAGGTGTAAAATCTCCAATATATTTGTACAATTTTATTTTTAATTTGTGTACAAATTTGATCGTAGTTTTTGATGATTTTTTGAATTTAGTTATGATTATGGCTTTTTTCTAAGTTACCCTTGTCTTAATTAATACTTAAAACGTAGTAATACTCGCTTGTGCAATTAAATTCCCATTTCCTTTCACAAATCTTGTAAGTAGAATGCCTCTTGTACGCTCGCTAGTAAACTTGATCGTTTAGTATCAAGTTTAGATGTTTGCTAACTATTTTATAAGTAGATAATTTTGCTGCTCATTTTGACAGAATGATCTTCAAATGGTCTGATTTGCTCGTTCGTTTTTTTATTTTCAAAATATAAGTCTCGTAGTCGCATTCGTAATGTCCAAAAATAATTGTCAAATACAAAGAAACAAATCGAGACATAACGTAAATTTATAATAAGTAATTTTGCACTGTTATTTTAGAAGATTATCCAAAATTTTAAAACTCTAGGTCATGAAGCCTTCGAGCTACTGGAATACCGTGGTATGTGAAATGTTGCAGTGCGGTTAGACTCGTTGCACTTAAGAATTAAATTGAAGATACTGTTAAAATGTCATTTTTTTCAGTACTATACATTCAGCGAAAAAAAAAATTAATTTAGTAGGTAAAACGTTATGCTTAGGTTCTGTCATATCTATTATGAACTTTTTAAAACGTTATTACGAATTAAATATTTCTCGTTACGTGTGTGCAGTTTTCGTACTGGTGATCTATTAGTTTATTGTCTTAGTATTCACCCTTTTTTAATGATTTCTCGTACTTTATTACCAAAATAGTTAATAATAATTAGAATATATTGTAGCAGTGGGTACAATTTGTTAGTACTGTTATATATAAGGAACGGAACTGAACGGAACGCAAGGATATCGGAGGATATTTTATCCTCCTATTCATCCTAGAGCTTGGACGTCAGTCTCTTGCTGCTCGATCTTTCTAATTATCTGACGGGTATTTAATTTTTATATTTATATATTTATTTTTAGTTAAGATGGGCGGAATTGGGGATTGTTTCGGTCCTTTGTATATCGGATTTTGATATTATTTTATTTAGGTTACTCCTTGAGAGTATTCCCCTTCAATCCGTTCACTGAAGTGGCCTTTCAGTGCTAATGCCTTTCAGTCTAGTAGTAGGTGCGTCTGCCTGATAGGCCCCTAGTCTTGGGAAGGTGAAATGCATTCCCTTCGCGGAGGTAGGCCAGCGTGATATCTGTAGGCGGTTGCCTTACTTAAAAGTGTATTAGCACGGACAGTTGAAAACAAGCCACATCCGATATTCAATTTATTGATACCCGATATTTAAAAAAAAATACCCTGCAGTAAAATATCTCTGCATGCGCCACACATGCACTTGTACGTCACGCATTCACGCATTAAGAAAGACAGTTTGAGAGTGGAGAGAGAGTGAGTGAGAAAAGGTATTACATGCAAAATTATACTGTAAGTAAATTTAATCAGTAACTATGTTCTTTATTTCATAAGACAGAATATGTACGTGAAAGATTTTTCTTTTCAAGGAAATCTGACTTAGGTATAACTGATTCGGTCTATTATTGTAGACCACTTATGTACCCTAAAAAATGACTACATAACAGTAACTACTCATTTTTAGTCAGATTTTTAAATGTATCTTCTTTACTGGTTTTATTTTTCTGCCAGTTTTCCCATAAAAATTAAAAGAAGAATAACAGAAAGAGAAGGAAGCGTAAGTATTTTTACAAGACTGCCCAAAAAGAAGTGTAATGTATTAACGTGTATGTACGAGTAATTTTTTCCATCTTAACAGCTCAACGGCTGAACCGATTTAGATGTATGACTCCACGTTGGAATCCTTAGGTTATCGGGAGTGTCTTAGGCTACATATATATATATATATATATATATATATATATATATATATATATATATATATATATGTCTAAATAAATTTAAAAAAAAAATAGAAAAAGATTTTACTATATATAAATAATGCAGCAAAAGCAATACGCCTAACGAAATGAACAATATCATTTCCAAGATATAAGCAACGGGAAGTTTATAGTACTTGGGCGTTTTAACCAAGTTAAATATTTTAACCAAGTCATATTGGCATAAAGCCTTCAGGGATCTAATTGCAATGGTCCGAAGTTTAGGGGCTTCTCACTTTTACATTATACTGTCGTGTAATGATTTTCACTAGCCGGACATCTTATTTTCTTTTGGCAGTCTTTTTTAATTTTTAACAGATTTAAAATTTTTATACTTATTGTATGTATACCTTGAATAAATACAAATTTTTTAGATAATTTTTTTTAGAAACTAAAAAAAAGGTATATTATTTTTTATTGACGTTTGAAATGAATTCGATCCGGATAAGTTACAGCTAAAACAATGGGATTGAGCACACCTGAAATAATAATTTCATTAAAACAATCAATTTTATTTTTTATGAGGTAATAAAAATAAAGAAGATAAACAATTGACTTTTTACATTTATATTTTTATTTTTGAAATTACTCGTTTATTTCTTATGGAATGTGTTTAATTTGTTGTTTCTAGAAGGTAAAAAACATTTATTTACGATTAGTGTTTACGTACAGGGCTCATTGTCTGTAAACTTTTAAAACCTAAAACCGAACCAAATTTTAAAATACACTCCGGATTGTTCGCAGGGCGTCTTAAAACCTTTTGAAGTAACTTAAAAAAAATTGTAATTATAAAATTTGATTCATTGTATTTGCATCGCAAAATTTTTTAATTCTTCATTTTAATAGTTAATGGTTTTAAATAATGGTATATTGTTTGTTTAGAGTTTAATATAGAGTAATTATGTATACCAGACAGTGTAAATTATTTTCTTATAAAATAATTTTAAGTAAAATTTTTTCCTTGAAGAACTAATCTTGATTTAAAATAATCAATAAATTTGTTCAACCCTCCCTGTTTGTAGCCTATTGAATCATAACAAGATGTACATATATATTTTTTTCATTTTTACTTCCTTGTACGAAGTAAAGGAAGTATTGTGATCACGAAAAATTTCGGTTTTCAGATTTTAACGGAAATATCCATTTTGACAGTCCCTGAATCCATTTTTAATAGTTTCGGCGTGACGTCTGTACGTATGCATGTATCTCGCATAATTAAAAAACGATTAGCCGTAGGATGTTGAATTAGGACTGTTGTAACATCTAGTTGTGCACCTCATCTTTTGATTGCAATCGACTGGACCAAAAGTGTCCAAAAAAGCCCAGAATCCTAAAAGAAATCTGGATTTTTGACTTTTTCTTAACTGCAGTAATAAGCCCTCATTGAGAGTTTTTCAACTACTATCATAAGTAGTACTTATTTTCACTGGTTCCTGAGTTATAGCCAAATACAATTTTAATTAATGAAATATTTGGATCTTATTACGGGAAGGCACATCGATTCGAATCAGACTTCATCTCCTTTTTTTTAACTTTTTTAAATTTAAATATATAATTGCAGTAATAAGCCTTCATTGAGAGCTTTTCAATAATATATCATAAGTGGTATTTATTTTCATTGGTTCCAGAGTTATAGCCAAATAAAATTTTAATTGATGTAATATTTGGTTGGATGTTACGTTGGTTCGAATCAGACTTCATCTCCTTTTTTTTTATTTAAGTATGTTGATTTATTATTAATCTGAGATTGTAAAAAAAACGTTTACAATAAATAATAATTCAATAACTTAAAAAAAATACGAGAAGTTATTAATGAAATAAAATTTTATGTACTTTTCATTTTTTTTTAAATGTGTGTATTAATTTAATAGGCCTACAAGGAAATCATGTGGTGTCCACATCAGATTTTTTTAATCCACTTGGGAATAACGGCTGTGTGCACCATATTTTAATTTCAGAATATCAAACTTTTTATAACGTAAGGGATTATAAAAAGTTATAAAGCTAGGGATTCTGAATTCGAGACCCGTACGTGTGATTTTTTTATGTATGTTCAAGCCTAATATAATACTCTTTACCGAATTTTAGCGGTTCTTAATTAGTTGTGAATGTTTTCCTGTTTGTTTCGTGTTAAGTTGTGCTTCAGATAATTTTAATAAAAGATTTTTTTTACGAAAATCTAGATAGTCTGCTTGACCATGTTTTTATTTTGAAGATATTTTCATTTTCAAACATCAGCATTGGTATCTGTTATATT